>NW_027496872.1:0-172183 GCF_021521415.1 Bidens hawaiensis | reverse complement strand
AGGTAAGTTTTACATCAATCTACTTGTATTCTCATTCCAATCAAAAACCCTAAAATATCAGTTTGAAATTTAGAAAAAACTTAACATCGTTAAGTTTTTTTAACGGAGGTCTAATGAAAACAAATGGTGTGAAAGTTGGGAATAGTGACAATTATTTTCAAAGTTAGGATTATTATCGGCCAACAGCATTAAGTTGGGATTATTAAAATCCAATTTGCCATATTTTTAGGCATTTCTTAAAAGGATTACTCCATAGAATAGTAACCAACTTTGAAAATTGTTCTAATTAAGTCATTGATAAAAACTTTTGTTCCAATTAGGTTATTGAACTTTCATTTTTGTTCTAATCATAGATATTTTACATGGATAGCAAGAAATCTTTGTTTTTTTTCAATGTTTTTAATTTGTATAATAACTTTTAAAGGTTGCAAAAATTATTAAAAATGCAAATTCCGAAAATTTGCAAAAAAAAAGTTCGGAAAATTGCAATAATTTGCAAAAATTGAAACGGGTCACTTAAAAAAAGGGTTGTTTTGGTTCGGGTCGGAACGGGTTAGGGTCAACAGGTTCGGGTTAGAACGAGTCAAGGTCGGAACGGGTCAAAACGGGTTTTGGGTCGGTTTTTTTGACCAACGAATCAGCGCGTTTTCAACACGTTACAACTCGTTTTAACAGCAAAAGCTCGTTTAAGCAATTTTTCAGTTCGTTTAAGCACTTAACAGTTGGTTTAAGAGATTTTTCAGTTCGTTTCAACACCTAAGAGCTTGTTTAAGCGATTTTTCAGTTCGTTTCAGCACCTAATAGGTCGTTTAAGCGAGGTTTCAGTTCGTTTCAGCAACCTAACAGCTCATTTAAACGATCTTTCGGTTCGTTTCAGCACGTAACAGCTCATTCAAGCGATTTTTCGGTTCGTTTCAGCATGTAACAGCTCGTTTAAGCGAGTTTTCATTTCGTTTCAGCATCTAACAGGTCCGTTTAAGCAATTTTTCAGTTCGTTTCAGCATCTAACAACTCGTTTAAGCGATTTTTCAATTCGTTTTAGCACTTAACATCTCGTTTAAGCGATTTTTCAGTTCGTTTAAGCACCTAACAGCTCGTTTAAGCGAGTTTTCATTTCAATTCAGCACCTAACATCTCGTTTAAGCGATTTTTCAGTTCGTTTAAGCACCTAAGAGCTCGTTTAAGCGAGTTTTCATTTCAATTCAGCACCTAACAGCTCGTTTAAAGCGATTTTTCAGTTCCTTTCAGCACCTAACAGCTCGTTTAAAGCGATTTTTCAGTTCGTTTCAACACGTAACAGCTCGTTTAAGCGATTTTTCAGTTCGTTTAAGCACCTAACAGCTCGTTTAAGCGAGTTTTCATTTCGTTTCAGCACCTAACAGCTCGTTTAAGCGATTTTTCAGTTCGTTTCAGCACCTAACAGCTCGTTTAAGCGATTTTTCAGTTCGTTTCAGCACGTAACAGCTCGTTTAAGCGATTTTTCGGTTCGTTTCAGCACGTAACAGCTCGTTTAAGCGATTTTTCGGTTCGTTTCAGCACGTAACAGCTCGTTTAAAGCGATTTTTCTGTTCGTTTCAGCACGTAACAGCTCGTTTAAGCGATTTTTCGGTTCGTTTCAGCACGTAACAGCTCGTTTAAGCGATTTTTCGGTTCGTTTCAGCACGTAGCAGCTCGTTTAAGCGATTTTTTCGGTTCGTTTCAGCACGTAGCAGCTCGTTTAAGCGATTTTTCCGGTTCGTTTCAGCACGTAACAGCTCGTTTAAGCGATATTTTGGTTCGTTTCAGCACGTAACAGCTCGTTTAAAGCGATTTTTGGGTTCGTTTCAGCACGTAACAGCTCGTTTATACCGATTTTTTCGGTTCGTTTAGGCACTTAACAGCTTCTTTAAGTGATTTTTCATTTCGTTTCAGCACGTAACAGCTCGTTTAAGCGATTTTTCAGTTCGTTTCAGCACATAACAACTCTTTTAAGCGATTTTTCATTTCGTTTCAGCACATAACAGCTCGTTTAAGTGATTTTTCATTTCGTTTCAGCACGTAACAGCTCGTTTAAAGCGATTTTTCAGTTCGTTTCAGCACGTAACAGCTCGTTTAAGCGATTTTTTCGGTTTATTTCAGCACGTAACAGCTCGTTTAAGCGATTTTTCATTTCGTTTCAACACGTAACAGCTCGTTTAAGCGATTTTTCAGTTCGTTTCAACACGTAACAGCTCGTTTAAGCGATTTTTTCGGTTCATTTCAGCACGTAACAGCTCGTTATAAGCGATTTTTCGGTTCGTTTCAGCACGTAACAGCTCGTTTAAGCGATTTTTCGGTTCGTTTCAGCACGTAACAGCTCGTTTAAGCGATTTTTATCGGTTCGTTTCAGCACGTAACAGCTCGTTTAAGCGATTTTTTCGGTTCGTTTCAGCACGTAACAGCTCGTTATAAGCGATTTTTTCGGTTCGTTTCAGCACGTAACAGCTCGTTTAAGCGATTTTTCGGTTCGTTTCAGCACGTAACAGCTCGTTTAAGCGATTTTTCGGTTCGTTTCAGCACGTAACAGCTCGTTTAAGCGATTTTTTCGGTTCGTTTCAGCACGTAACAGCTCGTTTAAAGCGATTTTTCGGTTCGTTTCAGCACTTAACAGCTCGTTTAAGTGATTTTTTCGGTTCGTTTCAGCACGTAACAGCTCGTTTAAGCGCTTTTTCAGTTCGTTACAGCACGTAACAACTCTTTTAAAGCGATTTTTCATTTCGTTTCAGCACATAACAGCTTGTTTAAGCGATTTTTCGGTTCGTTTCAGCACCTAACAGCTCGTTTAAAGCGATTTTTCAGTTCGTTTCAGCACTTAACAGCTTGTTTCAGCACATTTTGACCAAAATGGGTTGTTTTGTTTTGGTTCGGGTCGGAACGGGTTAGGGTCAAGTGGTCAACAAGTTCGGGTCAGAACGGGTCCGGGTCGGAAATGTCAAAACGGGTTTCTGGTCGTTTTTTTTGTTTGTTGAACGAGGACAACGGACGAAACGTTTTAGTTTTTTTTTACTTTTTTTGTTCTTGTTTTATATTTTGAATTATGGTTTTTTATTAGTTTTTTTTGAATTTATTTTAGGGTTTAAAAAAAAAACTAGATTACCTGCTATCCAGATAAAATATATATGATTAGAACAAAAATGAAAGTTCAATAACCTGATTGAAAGAAAAGTTTTAATCAGTGATCTTTCTGATTGGAAAAAATTTCAAAATTGGTTACTATTATCCTTTTCTTAAACTCTTAAATATAACAAATATTTAAAAACAATAATTCACGTTAACAAAACACACCATCAAAACGGAGAATTCAAAAGGCTTTCATTGACTGGTTGAATTCAAAGGCTACATTAATTATGAAGAAGCAACTGGAAGTGATATTTCAAAGGCTACTTGAGTTTTGGTCGTGACCACTTTGATTTATTCAAGTAAGAACTTGCTGGATATTAATGTATAAAGAAACAATTTTTTTTTTTTAGAAATACATAGTGTTAGACTGATTAGAATCCTAAATTAGATGATTATAACATGGTTATGGTTAATTAGTGACCAGCCAAAAGAGGTTCAAGTTAAAGCGGGTTCTCGCTGTAAAGCATATGGTATAATTGACCTCATATGTTTCTTTATATAACAAATATCATCATCATCGTCATCATCGTACTCAGTATATCCCACCAATAGCAAAGCTATGGTAGGGTCTGAGGAGGGTAAGATGTAGACAGCCTTACCTCTACCCCATGGGGATAGAGAGGCTGCTTCCGGTGAGACCCCCGGCTCGATAGTAGTTTTGCATCAAGCCTTGGACATATTACATAAGGCACATAGCACTCAATCATCGGGACGCCGGCTGATTGGTGCATGTACCCTTGTCTTTCGGCTATCAACGCCACCATATGATGCCTGATTAACCTTCCATCACTTTTAACGTTATTTTCACAAAATTAGTAAAATAACGTCAAAATTAGTGCAATTTTACTTTTGCCCACCCGAGGGTTCACACATATATACATTATATGCGCGCACCGCAAGCAGGACACTTTATATAACAAATATAGATACACAAATTTATAATATAACAAAATTGGGTGATGTTGTGCTTTCAGAGTTGTACGTCCTGCATTTGAAGTTGTGTTGTCTTCTTCCCAAGGTCTCTGAAAAGCTGATTCCACCCCCAACGTGTTTTTGTTTGGCAAGTCGAGCTCCGCCTCTACGCCACCGTCCCCTTCGTCGTACCATTGACTCCTTTCTTCACGATTCCAGGTAGTCTTACAATTGTTATTTTTCGTGTTCTAATTTTAGGGTTTGTAAAATGGTGAATAGGATAGTGATCTATGGGTAGTGTCGGCATAGACATCCGCTGTTCAATTTGTTTTTGCTGTTAAATCGATTGAGGGGTTTAGGGTTTTAGGTTAAAATCAATTTGTTTAGGGTTTGTGTGATTCAGCTATTCGCTCAATAGTTCACTTACTCTGTATGAAAAATCGCTGTAATTTAATTTGCATTTGTGTAATTAATTGGAATTTGGATCTTTATATATCTGCAGAGATGGATGGCTGATTGGATTGGCTGCGGCCACTGTTTCTTTGAGTTCGGAGGCCTCACGACATCTTGAGGTCTGCATTTAGTTCTTTGCTTGCTTTTTAGTATGTTATTTTAACCGATTAACATTATATTAAAAACCGACTTGGCTTTGTGTCTTATAATAGAGCTATGTTTGGTTTTGATTTAAATAAAATTTAGAGATTTCAAATGGGTAGGGATGAAATTGTCGTTTCACTTCACTTGGTTTTGCCTATGATTAGATTAAAAAAATGATTCTTTTTTGTCTTCCAGCATCTCATCTTCAATCTCCTCACACTCATTTCCAGTATGTTAATGCTTTTTAGGTTTGACTAAAAAAGTCATTGAGCATCTTATTTATTGTTTTCAGGAGAGGGCAGTGCCACACAGGAACTGATTGCAATGCATGCAGCTTATAAACTGCTTGAAATTGCGTTTGCAAGCTGATGGGAGGAATAAAATAATCAAGAAAACCCAGATGAATGCAGGCCAAGTCATTTACTCAAATCCTAGCATCTGTACGAAAAAAACAAAGGAAATAAGAAACCTTTGGTGCTTCATCTGATTTACTTATTTATACATTTTTGTCAAGTTTTATAAACTCTTTGATGATGTAGCTAAAAACTGCTGGATCAAATATGCGTTTTGTTGCAGCCACTTATGGAGCCATATATACTAGGAAGTGTTTTCACAAAAGGTGGGCCCGATAGAAAATTTAGTCTAGATCGTAATCCGCAGGTGATGTAATTTATATAATTTGCGTATTTGTATGTGTTTTTAGTAAAGTGGCTATTTTTATTTTTATACCTTTATGTTTTTATACAATAGAATAGTATAAATAGTGTTGTACTGTTATTGTTGTCTATACAGTAGACAAAAATGATTTCATGTTATCTAATGTTGTTTTTTTTGTACTGTGTTATGCAGCTTGCGACACCGGGTTTATCGGGTGCTTTAACTTCAGGAAGTAAAGGTAAGCACTGTTCACACTGGTTATTTAGATCATAGGTAGACGATAGGCTGCATACAACATGTTTTTTTTACATGTTCTTATGTTTACACATGTCGTCATCTGACAACGATCATCAAACTAGGTTCTTGCGAAAAAGAGATCGCTCGCCTAAGCTGGAGCAACGTCTTAGCATTAGGTGCGGTTACAACTTACGACAACTCAAGGTAAATACGCCCTTCAGTTACATATAGTCCGAATCATCTCATCTAGCCCACTTTACGATTGCATCATACAAAACATACATGTGTTAATTAGGTAGCATTAACAATATCTTGCCTAACAAGTAAAGCTGGCGCACTATTGGCAACGACAACAGGTAATGGTTCTACAATTTTGAAGATATGCAGGTTCGTCTACAGTTTTATTTTTATTAAATTCCAGTAGGTGTTCATTTGTTGTGGGCTTATGTATATATAGTAAGCAATAATTGGTTTGAGTGTTTGTTTGATGTTAGCTCCCTGATAACTTATTTTTGTTGGATTTGGCTGCACAGGAGTCAGCTGAGTGTATTTTTGGCATTGCAAATGATGACATGGCGAATATACCTAGCCAAGTGACGTCTTAGATTCTGAGTTTGGTTATACCGTGTGCAGTAAATGAAAGTTGTAGCATTAGGGAGCACTACATTTTCGCTCTTAACACTAATAGAGGAGCAGCTTCTGGATGCCATGCTTTTGTTGTACCATTTTGGTCTTACACCAAATTTTGAACGTATCTAATCTGTTACTGTTTTGTGATGTACACTGCAAGTATATATTTAATGCTCAAATTATTGGTATGACCCCCGGCAACGTGGGGGGTCTACCTACTAGTTACTCCATAATTAAAGGAGATTTGACCAAAGGAATAGAAAAAAAATAATTACACAAAATTGACATATTCTCTTAACTATACTTGAATATCTCCCTTCAATCGAAACAGTGGTGGACCAAGTCGTAGTATGGTATGAAAGACTTCGAACGGTACACACAGAAGACTTTTTGTGAAGATGCCAGGAACAAAGCGTGTATAGAATTTTCCTGAAGTAACCAACTACCGAATGAAATGATAATCCAGGCAATATGCTTAGCCCGCTTATGAGAGATTGGATTTTGAGTCATGAAGAGAGTGCTTTGATTATATAAAACTTTTTTTACAGAACTCAAATCATAGTCAAGTATGGTCATTTAAAAATTTAATTGTTTAAAGCTACAAAATACTCATTTTACTTAAGGCCAAAAAAAAATTCGCCTTCGGCCTAAAAATATTTTTGGCTTCTCGGAGCCGGGCCAGATGAAAACACTAACCCTTTTGGTCATAATCCTACTTTGAAATGTCAGTAGATAGATTTAGTTTGTTAAGATAGTAAAGTAGTAAACAAGCAATCATTTTTTGGTTTCAATGACTCACATAGTCACATGTTTGATAAATATATTCATATAGCCGTAATATATTAATAAATTATCCTAACTTTGAGTACGGTTTATGCATTAATCTAAAGATGGAGCCAAGACCATCGGGAAAGCGCACCATTTCGTCATAAATTAACTCAACCAAAAAAAGTGACAGAAGTTAACCGGTTTAGTTTCAAGTGGATTGATTTACGTTTAAGAACCACTTTAGGATCCCTAACCGGTTTAATCTACACCTCTACGTACCTCCCATAGTCCCATTACGCACTTTTGGTTAAACCGGGCCCGAGAATGGATGGGTTGGTTTTGAGTTTTGAAAGAAGATTGTTTCGGTTTCTTTTAACATGTTTAGTTTTGGGTTTTTTCGGTTTACCACATAGCCCTCTAGTAAAAAAAAATGGGTCCTACATTTTAAATGTTTAAAAAATGATTTCATACGGTAAGAAAAGGTAGGGGTATGGTTGTATGGTAGAAAAGGAAACCGGGCCCTAATAATACTCGAGGCAAGAAGGAACCGGGCCCTAATAATAATCGAGGCAAGAGGGAATCGAACCCTAATAATATTCGAGACAAGAGGGAACCGGGCCCTAATAATACTCGAGGAAAGTAGGGCGTAATGCTCTTTAAAACGTAATGTATGATTATGAAAGAAAGTATAAAGTATGAACGGAAGTATGTAATGTATAAATGTATTGTATGTTGCCTGATTAACTAGAACTCACTCAACGCAACTGACTTTTAGTATGCACGCAGGTGAGTAGGATGAGGCAGTTCGCTTGACGTGGAGACATGGCATGGAATTGAAGACACTGGCATCTCAAGGAAAAATGTTATGATGTTTTAAAGATTTATGTTTTATTTTAAAAGACAAAGAATGTTTATTTAAGACAAGATTTGAATGTTATGTAATATATATGGTAGAAGTTTTATATTCCGTGAAAGTTTTAATTAAATCTGATATTTAGAACTGTGTTTATGAGTAAATCCAACACCAACGTAGGGCACCGGGACCGGGGCCTTACAAGTGGACTCACAAAGGGAAGTCTATAGGACACGAAAAGTAACGTGATCAGCTAATCACAGCTGGCTACTGTTATTACCCGTTAGCCTTACTATCCATGTACTATATAGTTCCTCGAATGATGACGTTTGTGTTTCCTTATAGAATATGAATGGCTGGAGAGAAGAAAGCTAATGGACAAGGAGTTCGTATGGGGCGTCGTGGTAGGTCGTGAATTGTTCGACCACCTTCTGAAGAACCGATTGTTACCTCTAAAGAAGGTGTAAGTAAACCCTGCGAGGGCTAAACCAAAATGAAGGGTATCAGCTTGACCCTGCTGTTCCTGCCATTGATCAAGCTGTAGCTGCAGCAGTAAAGGAATTACAACCTGAGAAGTCTACTAGAAGCCATGCAAGAACTGCTGAGAGTCAAGAGAGAATGGCAAGAAGGATGACGAGAGAGAGAAAGGTGACTCGAGTGAGGTCATGTCTATGAAGGTTGATGATAGGAGAAGAGGTCGAGGCAGGTGTAAATACAAGTCATTCAAAGGTTGTAACCCACCGAAGCTATCAGGTTTGGGAGACGCAGTTGCTACTCTTCAATGGATAACCACCATGGATAAGGTTATCCGAATTAGCGAGTGTCGTCTTGACCAAGCAGTGGGTTATGCTACCCAATAATTCGGAGACGAAGCTATGTACTGGTGGGAGTCGATAGAGCAGAGAGTCGAGAAGAGATTAAGGCTTAAAGATGTGATGACTTGAAGAAGCGTTTTTGTGCTGATCCTAAAGTAGAAAGGGCTGAGATGAAGTTTCTGAGCTTGAAGGTGGGTAAGATGACACACCGCGAGTACACTTCCGAATTCAACCGCATGTCTAGGTTGGTAGTTGATATGGTTAACACGGAAGCTAAGAGGATCAAGTGCTACATAAGAGGATTGCCGCAGAGCGTTCACACGTTAGTCAGAGCGAATAAACCTACTACGTTCGACTCTGCAGTGGAACTCGCTGAGATGGTTTATGATGACTTGGCTGTGGAAGATGTTGTGGTGGTGGAGGAAAAGAAGGATAAGAAAAGGGTCAATCATGCTAAACGACCCGGTACTCAGTTGTGGAACTCTAGGGACAAGAAACAGAAGGTATGGGAGAAGAAGTCGTGCAAGATTTGTGGTAAGATGCACGGTGGTGAGTGTAGGTGGGGTATTGGTTCTAATACATGTCATAAGTGCGGGAAAATCCATGATGGGGAGTGCAGAGTTGGATCGAATGTCTATTATAAGGCTATGAGGTGTGGATCTCGTTATGCCGCTCAGTTGATGACATGGCCAGTGGCGCCGGCGGCGAACACCGCCCCGGTGTTATTTGTGCCGCCCAACGGTAAAATTGTTGAGGGAAATTCGGCGATGAAATTGCCGCTTCCATCATCTCTCTCCATTAAAGCTTGTTTTCTTTTAAATATATTCTATAACATAAACTGGAAAATATAAATCTTGAATGAAAGGAATGATGAAAAAGAAAAGATGAAGAACAGAGAGAAAAGAAGTTAGGTGGATAAGGAAAATGGATGGTGAGGTTTTGGTAATATTATATATTATATATTTTTACATTTTTTGAACTTTAACTATATTGATATTATTAAAAGAAATATAATATAAAAAGTTAGTTCACTACCCACGATGTATACTTCGATTTTTAATTTTTTTAATTTTATATTTATCTATATTAGTTATAAGGGTTGAGTTAAATCAATGTTTTTTATTAATTAGTTGGTAATGTTTTATTAATTTAAGTTTATTTATATTTAATTCTTAGTTCTAGTTATATATATTATTATTTTATTTGAAGAATAAGGGAATTGGTGAATTGGTAAATTGGTGACCATTTCCATAGTATTGTAGAAGAGAGTGAAGTAGAGTAGGGTATGATATGACACTGAGGTGACACTGTAAATTAAGAAGCAAAATGGCATGTACACCTCATAGTCTAAGGGGGTGTTTGTGTGAGCTTATAATTTTGTTTTATTGCTTATTTGATTTTTGAAAAACAAAAGAAACTTTTGAAAAGCTCCATTTTGAAGCTTTTGGAGTTGTTTTACCAAACACCTTTTGCTTTTCAACAAACAAATAGCAAATAAGCAAGTTTTAAAAGCTCATCCAAACATCCCCTAAGTGTGGTAAAGCAGGGAATTATGATCATGAATGTAGTGCAAGGCCCGCGTGTTACAAATGCGGCAAGACAAGTCACATGTCAAGGGATGCACCGAGGTGGAGCCGGAGAAAGTGGAAAGAAAGATGTTGAGCAAGCTAGGCCAAAGACCAGGGATTACATGCTGACCCAAGAGCAAGCCAAACATATTCCAAATGTGATCACAGGTATGTTTCTAGTAAACGGTATTGCTGCTTCTGTGTTGTTTAATTCAGGTGCAAATAGGAGTTTCGTAGCTACACCATTTAGCAAATTAGCTAAAATGAAATGTTGTCGGGTTCCCGAAACCTTTACGGTAGAAACCGCTAGTGAAATTATGGTTAGAATAATGAGAATGGTTAAGGATGGTAAGGTAGAAATAGAGAGACGTGAGTTCCCTGTTACCATGTATGTTATGACCTTAGGAGGGCTCGATGTGGTTTTGGGAATGGATTGGCTATTTGGGTTTAAGGCTCAAATAGTGTGTAAGAGTAGGTTAATAAGGTTACAGTCCTTGGATAGTAGTACGGTAACGGTTTATGGTGTTAAAGAAAGTTCAGGGCTTAACATCATTTCGATGATAAAAGGCGAATGTTTGTTAAGGCGAGGGTGCAGTGTCTACCTAGCGTATGTTGTCAAAGCTATGGCCGAGACGAAAGAAGCGAAAGATGTTCCTATTGTGTGCGACTACCCAGAAGTGTTCCCTGAGGATATTCCGGGGTTGCCACCGGAGCGTGAGATAGAATTTTAAATAGACTTAATACCAGAAGCCCAACCCGTCGCGAAAGCACCTTATCGCAGGGCACCATCTGAGATGAAAGAATTAATGCCCCAACTGCAAGAACTCTTCGATAAAGGTTTTATAAGACCAAGTGTTTCCCCGTGGGGCGCACATGTGCTGTTTTTTAAGAAGAAGGACGGAAGAATGAGAATGTGCATAGACTATCGTGAGTTGAATAAATTTACGGTAAAGAATAGATATCCGTTGCCACGGATTGATGATTTGTTTGACCAACTGCAATGTTCGAGTTGGTTCTCAAGAATAGATATCAGATCGGGCTATCATCAGCTAAAAGTGAAAGAGACAGACATCCCTAAAACAGCGTTTCGGACGCGGTATGGACACTACGAGTTCCTCGTAATGTCGTTCGGTCTAACAAACGCTCCCGCAACATTTATGGATACGATGAATAGGGTAAGTCGGTCGATGTTGGACAAATCGATTATCGTCTTCATTGACAATATATTGGTTTATTCAAAGAGCGAGTCTGATCATGCTGAGCATCTACGAGAAGTATTAGAGAAGCTGAAGGAAGAGAAGTTGTATGCTATGTTTTCGAAGTGCGCATTTTGGTTGCGTGAAGTGCAATTTCAAGGTCACGCGATCAATTCGGAAGGGATTACCGTGGACCTAGCTAAAATTGAGGCAATAACGAATTGGAAGACTCCGCAGAACCCGACTGATAGCCGCACCGTTGACCGGAATGACCCGGAAGTATGCAGTATTCAATTGGGGTAAGTTTCAAGAAGAAGCTTTCGAGGAATTAAAGAAAAGACTCACGCAAGCTCCAATCCTTTCTTTACCCGAGGGTGACGAGGATTTGGTGTTTTGTACTGATGCGTCGCATCGTGGGTTAGGTTGTGTGTTAATGCAACGAGGAAATGTTATAGCTTATGCGTCCAGACAGTTGAAGGTTCATGAAAGTACCTACCCAACGCATGATTTAGAGCTAGCAACAGTAGTGCATGCTCTCAAGATATGGAGACATTATCTGTATGGTACTAAGTGTACTATTTACACGGATCATAAGAGTCTGAAGTATTTCTTTGAGCAGAAAGAGTTGAACATGAGGCAGAGAAGATGGTTAGAGCTGATAAAGGACTACGACTGCGATATCAAGTGCTATCCTGGTAAGGCTAATGTGGTTGCTGACGCGCTAAGTCGCAAGAATGAAGAAGTCAGTGCAAACGTGAAGTCATATAAGTTGATTATTAACTCAGATCTCTTCGAATAAATCATCAAGGCGCAGTCGGAGGTGCTCACCAAAGAAGGGTTAATGAGGAAGGAAAGAATCGTTGGACGACAAGACAACCTGATGGAAAACACTCATGGTGTTAAGACTAGGTTTGACCGTATGTGGATTCCACACCATGGAAATCTTAGGGATCGAATCTTAGATGAAGCTCATAATTCAAGATACTTGATCCACCCGGGATCCACCAAGATGTATTAGGACCTGAAGAGAGACTGTTGGTGTTCATGAATGAAAAATGATGTAGTAGACTATGTTAGTAAGTGCTTAATTTGTTTACAAGTCAAAGCTGAACATCAGAAGCCTTATGGGAAGATGCAGCCTTTAGAGATACCGGAATGGAAATGGGAAAACATCACTATGGATCATAACTAAGCTACCCCGTACAACTAAACATCATGATACCATTTGGGTGATTGTGGACCGTTTGACGAAAAGTGCTCCCTTTCTGCCTATACGAGAGGCTATCTCGTCAGAAACGTTAACAAACGTGTTCATAAAAGAAGTTGTGACTAAGCATGGAGTGCCATTGTCGATAGTGTCCGATAGAGATCTCGCTTTACTTCAAGATTCTGGAAGAAGTTCCATAAAGCCATGGGAACCAGACTGAACATCAATACAGACTGAACATCAATACAGACTGAACATCAATACGGCGTATCATCCTCAAACAGATGGGCAGTCTGAAAGGACTATCCAAACCCTTGAGGATATGTTACGTGCTTGTGTTTTCGACTTTGGAGGAAGTTGGGATGATCATATGCATCTGGGAGAGTTCTCCTGTAACAATAGCTACCATTAAGGTATTGGTATGCCGTCGTTTGAGATGTTGTATGGAAAACGATGCAGAACTCTTGTATGTTGGGGAGAGATTGGTCAAAAAGAGATCAGAAGTTTGGAATTAGTGCAAGAAACCTCTTCAATGTTTGATCAGATCAAGGCAAGAATGAAAGCTGCTCAAGACCGACAGAAGTCGTATGCTGACAAGCGGCGACGACCAATCGAGTTTAACATTGGTGACAATGTGATGCTCAAGGTATCTCCTTGGAAGTGATTATGTAACATCACAAAAATTTCGGACTAAAAATACCAAATATCAAAGTCCAAGGACCAAAAGAGAAAATTCTGTTTTCCTGTCCGATCGCGATACGCGACGGATCAGAAGGAGGCCCATCGCGTACCGCGATGGGTATGCTTTCTAAACCCAAGAAATGGGCAGACGGCGATACGCGAAGAACCAAAACACAACGTCATCGCATACCGCGATGACGAGGTCTGACAGGATAACACGTGTCAGGACACGTGTCACCACGTGGCATAAAGGCATGACGAGGTGACACGTGTCCCGCCACGTGTCACATGGTGGCACCATGTCTTGCCACGTGTCACCACGTCCGCCACGTGGCGACGCTACCCGGTGAGTCATCAAACCTATGTCGCGATACGCAACGGGGTTTTCAGCAACCATCGCGTACCGCGATGAGTTCGTTTTTCAGCCTATAAATAGGAGTGTTTGGCACCTTCATTTTCACACCCAACCCCACTCTCTCTCTAGAAAAACTTTCTCTCTCTACCTCGTTTTCCGTGCCACCTACCCGACAATTATAACCTCGTAATCCGCACCATATACCGACGACACCTCGAAGTTCGTACCGACAATCTCGACAATCGGCGCACCTCGTTTTGCATGCCGGCCTCGTAACGCGTGACGACCTCGTAAACCGTGCCGACCCGACTTTCTGCCTCGAAGTACGTGCACGACCTGGCAACCCCCGAACGTTGCCTCAATTTGCGTGCCCAGGAGTTGTTGATCAAGATTCTCAAAGTACGTGCAAGCGTCGAAGTGCTGCCCGAGAATCTAGAATATATTAAACTAAGCAAGGTAAGAATTCTGTCAGAATAAAAAATTAATAAAATAATAAAGGCTTAGACCATAGTAAGGGGTATAGCCTAGACCTTGATCAAAGAATTATATATATAATGAATAAGTTAAAATAATGTTTCTTTAAGAAAGATAGAATTTTTTTATAGGATATAGTTAATACATTATTTTTTCATTTTTAATAAATATAAGATATTAACAAAGGATAGAGATAATTGACGTTTCTTCTTGAAGAAGAAACATATCACATAGTTAACAAATATAGAGAAAGTTTTCATATAAAAAATATTTCATTCAAACAAAAGATCAATCAAGGTTTAAGTTATCAAAACTAGACTAAAGGTCTATAGCCGGATTAAGAGACGATTCGGGTATTTACATAAACCTATTTTATTATAGGTCAATCATTCAATCAATCAATCAATCATTCATTCATTCACAAAGGTTTTCAAACAAGATCACCACATCATTCAGAACAGACAGTCACAGGTGAATAAGTTAAACCTTTTTCAGTCAAGATAAACGGGTTGTTTATCTTAAACAAAGACAGTTAAATAAAGATTTATGGGATTACGTGATCCATATTAAAATACAAGATAGAAAATAAAAACAACTCAGACCGAGTACACATGTGTCTGGATCCAAACATAATCAATCTAGTCTATCAGTCAAGGCTACGTGGCCGCAGACTAGAGGTCATAATAAAAGTTCTCCAAAGGGTATCAACTCCCGGAGAACCGTAATTGTGTGTGTATGGCAGTGGCACAATCCCAGAAATAATAGACGTTTCTGCTGAGATTGTTTCATGAAAACTATCTTGTCAGTCAAAGAAAGATTTATAAAAATGTTTTTAGAGTCAACGATTCACCAGCATATCGCTGACGTATTCCCCCCCCCCATGATTACAGGAAATAAAAGTTAGTACAGGTATCAAGGAATTAGAGTCATTCAAGGAGATAAACGCTCGCAAGGTAGAGATGGCTCAGTTTTAAAATTATTAAAATATTGCAAACAATTAAACAAGTTTTATAAATCAAACGAGGTTTACAAATCAAACTCTCGAATATTTATTATTCAAAAAGCTTTCTAATAAATCAAATACTATTATTATTATAAATAAAGATTTTTTACAAATAAACTAATGTTTCAAAATATTAATTAATATTTTATTATAAACTAAAGACTTCCGCTAAAACTCTGATATATTTACAAAAAAGGTACCAACTATTGGTCACACGCCTAGGCCCTAAGTGCGGGTGTGACAGATTATTCGTTTTAGGAAAAGAGGAAAGTTAAGTCCAAGGTACATTGGACCGTTTAAGATTGTAGATCGAGTAGATGAAGTGGCTTACAAGCTAAGTTTACCCGAAGAGTTGGATGGAATTCATTCTACTTTTCATGTTTCTCATCTGAGAAAATGTCTAGCTGAGAACACGTCACATGTGCCATTAGTAGACATTATGGTGGATGAATAGCTAAACTATATCGAACAACCCATAGAGATAGTTGACCGCAAGGAAAAACAACTACGTCATAAAGTTATCCCTTTGGTAAAAGTGATATGGAAGCATCGTAAGGGGTCGGATGCAACTTGGGAAGTTGAGGAAGAAATGCACAATTTTTACCCAGATTTGTTTAAGTGACAGTTAGGTTTCGGGAACGAAACCTATTTAAGGAGGGAAGACTTGTAACATCCTACTTTTGATAATAATAAATAAAAGAATTTGTTTGTTTAAAAGTGTGTTGATATTTAATTAAGTTAAATAAAATAAAAGAGTAAGTACTTGGCTAATGAAAGATGGAATAAGGATGGTAATGGGCCTTAGGTCCATGGGCTTAAGAGAGTATGAATACTCCTCAAACCTCTCTAAAACCCTAAAACCCTCATTCTTATCTCCTAGCCTCCTACACACTCAAAAACACACACAAACACTCTCAAGCATAAACCCCCTTTCGGCCGAGATTCAAGACCCGCGAATCAAGCTAGATATTATTAGATCTTTAGCTATCAAGCAAGAAACGAGTCCCTAGTTATATATTGAAGCTAACCATAGCCTAAAAACGTCAAAAGGTACGTTCTTTACACATAAAGATTATGTTTTTAAGAACGGTTTGCCCTAAGACTTAGCCCTAGGGAAAATCGGGTATTGTTATGCCATAAAAATGTAAACTTGATACTAAAAGTGGACTTAATAAACTTACGGGTATATACGTTTCACTTAGAAACCCTAGATCTAGCTTAAATGCATTTAAAACCAATAAAGGTTCAAGTTTTATGGATAAACAGACTAGATCTTAGTCAAAGATAGAAATGAAAATGTTTAAGGAATGATATAACGCTAGAATATGAGAAAGGAGGTTAAAATATGTAGAAATAATGATATTAGAAGCATAAAGATCCAATAGTGGGTGTATTCGAATGAAAGGGTGAATTCGAATGAAGGGGTGTATTCGAATGAAAGGAAAGAAAGAAAGAAAAGAGTGAAGGAAGGAAAGAGGCTGAAACCTTAGATTCGAATACAAGGGTGTTCGAGTAAAGTGAACCATTTGAATACAACGTCCTTCGAACACAATGTCCTTCGCATACAAATCTGTATTTGAATACAAAGGTATTCGAATGGAAAGGGGACACTCGATTAGAAAACACCAGACCTAACCATTTCTTCTGAAACTTAAATAATGTGATTAGGGCCAGTAATTGATACACGTAATTTATATACAGTTAGCCGAGCTCAATTAAAGAAAGGAACCACTTTTAACTCGAAAAAAAAAACAGGAGACATGTGAGTTTCTAGCCCCATTCCTTGTTATGTTTTCGGGGTTGTGTGCATACTCTATATGAATGTTAATACACTTACCTTAAGTGGTAAGTGTATGTCATAATGATTGATGTGATGTTTATAATTATGATATGAATGGATGCTTGTCGGTACGTGAACGATATTCGGATATTGCACGTACTGTCAAGCGGGATAATGTGTTGTAAGAATGAAATGAGTATGTAAAAGAAAGTATGTATGAATATTATATGTATGCTAATGCAACTATTGATAGTATGAATGATGGTTACGATTATAAAGGTAAGGAAAGGTAGGGGTATGGTTGTATGGTAGAAAAGGGAACCGGACCCTAATAATACTCGAGGCAAGAGGGAACCGGGCCTTAATAGTACTTGAGGCAAGAGGGAACCGTACCCTAATAATATTCGAGGCAAGAGGAAACCGGGCCCTAATAATACTCGAGGCAAGAGGGAACCGAACCTTAATGATATTCGAGGCAAGAGGGAACCGGGTCCTAATAATACTCGAGGAAAGTAGGGCGTAATGCTCTTTAAAACTTAAGGTATGATTATGAAAGAAAGAAAGTATTAAGTATGAACGGAAGGTATGTAATGTATAAATGTATTGTATGTTGCCTAATTAACTAGAACTCACTTAGCGTAGCTGACTTTTAGTATGCACGTAGGTGAGTAGGATGAGACAGTTCGCTTGACGTGGACACATGGCATGGAATTGAAGACACTAGCATCTCAAGGAAAAATGTTATGATGTTTTAAAGATTTATGCTTTATTTTAAAAGACAAAGGATGTTTATTTAAGACAAGATTTGAATGTTATGTAATATATATGGTTGAAGTTTTATATTCCGCGAAAGTTTTAATTAACTCTGATATTTAAAACTGTGTTTATGAGTAAATCCAACACCAAAGTAGGGCACCGGGACCGGGCCTTACACGAGTGTCTATCTCACCCGTGCGGTGGACGGGGACATTAACACGGAAATATGATGAATTACTCAAAAGAGAATGGAAAGAAGTGAAAACTACCCCGTTTATGGCAAGGTAGAGTTTCATTTTATTTTATATGCTCCATTTTGGTTCCGTTACAGGCTGCCTTTTCATTTGATGGATATTTTTTTCTTGTTATAATATATATCATTTTCTCTTCAAAGATGCTCCAAGCTACTCTTTTAGTTATTCAATTTGTAAAGTAAGTTTGAAAAATAAATATCAAACTATATCATTCCATATTTATTAAACAAAACATCATCAAATTTATTCAAAGTGAAGACTTCAGAAAGTAAATATCACAGTATCTCACACATACACACACGTCAAAGAACAACTTAATTCGGTCAATTAGCAGTTATCACTTGAAAAGCTCTAAGGAACACTTCTGTAGGTTGACCACCACTCAGGTCATGCTTTCCATTAATCTACAACAAACGAACAGGAAACAAACATTCAGTTATATAACAACCTATAACCAAAACCAAAACTGTTGCAGTAAATCATATTTCCTAACTGCATACCAAATAATGAGGGACATCCGATATGTTTTCTGAGTACTTCCCGAGTTCTTCAATAACCTCCTCTAGTCCATTGTTTGGATCTTGAAGAAAGTTGCATGCTCCTTCTAACCCAATCTTCCTTGCGGACTCCACAATAAAGTCTCTGGATTTGAAACAATATTAATAAATTACTCCCACCGTCCCATTATAAGTTTTCATATTTCCTTTTTTGTTTGTCCCATTAGAAATGTCCACTTTCAAAATTTATTAGCCAATTTCCAAGTTTACCCTTAAACACACACAACTAACATTAATAAACAATATTGATGGACTCAATTTCCAAGGGCATTATTGTCATTTGGTAAGCAAAAAGAGTACTCATTCAATCCAACTTGAACTTTGTATTTTTCAAACCATGACACATTTAATGGGACAAAGGGAGTATGTTTCTTTTTCTTTTTTAGACATATAATTCATAGCATAAAGATTACCTAGTCATATATCAACATTCATTAACTCTTCTGCAAGATTATGCTCCTTATCAAGCCCCTACAAAAATTATGAGCTTACAGGGAACTTCCATTGTTTCTCAAATGAAACACAATAATTGAGCTCTTTTAAGTAATTATAATTAAGACTGCGATAAGAGAACAACTTACGTTAGGCCAAACAAGGCATAATCCAATCCATTCCATGTCCTTTAAAAATCTGCAATGTTACAATGTGTATCATTGTATATTATCATCTTAAGAACTAAAAATTAGAACCAAATAGATGAAAGAGAATGTATAGTGAAATCATAGCCAATGCATAATAGTTTGAATTATTTAAATCCAATTTTCCTACATATTTGAATTTAATTAGATTGAATGGGATTTTATCAATGTATAAAATTCAAATGTGACAACTTGTTTTGAAGAAGTATCAATTTTGTTTAGGTGAAAACATACTTGAACTTAATCAGATTGAATGGGATTTTATCATTGTATAAACTTCAATTGTGACAAAAGCTTTAGAGTTGAGATATACAAGTTTATCAACAAATATATTCAACGCCCTTTCACATCTGGACGCTTTAATTCAAAAATTATATCATTATCGTCACACTACAGTTCTTAATCAATAAAAGAAAAAAACAAAAATGATCGTTAACCTCTCATGAGCAAGATTTAAGATTTATGCTAATATTGAGAAATAAAGCATGTAACTGACCTCAATGAAAAATAATCAACAATCTACAGGATGACATACCAACGTGATAAAAGAGCATATATAAACATCCCTGGCCCCATCATGATGTTAATAGGTTTATTTTATTCGTTTCTTGATCCCATTAGCTTCGGACACTGTGCTCATTTTCAGTATATATGTTGTTCAATTTTTAATCTCTCTGCCTTTGATCTGGAACCTTTTTCATGGGATCCTTATCTTCAACAATCTCTTGAGAATCTTCGAACAAAAATAATAAAAGATAATTTGTAACATCCTGCTTTTAATAATATTAAATAAAAAGAATTCCGTTTACTTACGGGTGTGTTTATATTTAGTCAAGATTAAATAAATCATTATAGGGTGGGCTATAAGAGATGAAATAGGCATTAGGTTCATGGGTTTAAGGGAGTACAAATACCCCATAAACCCTCATTCTTTCCGTTTTCATCCATCTCTACATCATAGCCTACAACTTCAAAAACACACGGACACCATCCTATATCCCAAGCCAAGATCCGGAGGAAAAGACCTGAACCCGTTGGTGCTAGAACGTTGTGACGAACCAAACCAACATCAAGACTAGATCGTGTTCGTAGATCGACTCGTTTAAAGGTACGTTTATAACGAAACACTTGTCGGCTCATTTATTATTCCTAGATCTACATAAAAATGGTAAAAACGCAACGAATCTCTTCGAAATTCGTTAACATATTGTGGGTTAATTAATCATGCGTTAGGTCGTAGGTATTTATCAATCAAATACGCCATGAAAACACGATGTTTGGATGGGTGGGGTTTGTAGGCGCTGGGTATGCGAGTAGAATGATACCATATTCGTGTTGTTTTATCGTGATTTGGAGGTTAATTGGGAATCTGGGGTCTGTTGACTTTTGTTGTTCATATCAATTTTGACTTTGACAACAGGAGTCAAAGAATGGATAACATCTTATATCCATTCGTTATGATATACAAATGGCTGATCATTCGTTAAGCAATCATAATAAATGAGATACATGCATATGCACTTGTAACGAATGAGCCCCCATTCGTCCAATAGGAGTCACGAATGACCTTATTCATTCGTCATCCAATAATTCGCTATGAGGAGACAGCGAATGGAGCCATTCGTTATAGATACATTCGCGTGCTCTTGTAACGAATGAGCCTTTCATTCGTCTTAAAGAAAGCACGAATGGCCTTAGTCATTCGTTATACACTTATTCGTCTCATTAAGATTCAGATCAAGCCATTCGTCATAACGAATGGGACCATTCATCATAGCGAATGATATAGCGAATGATGCATAACCAGAAGCCATTCGTCATAACGAGTAAAATAATAATTTAAGAATTTTAATGGAAATTTTGTTAAGGACGGTTAATGGAAATAATGTCCATAACTTTTTCATACATTAATATGTTTTCAAAAAAGTTACATCATAAAATCGAGCATTTTATTCTATTTAATTTGAGTATGATATTGCTATAGTTTTGTAGTTTTAAAAAGATAGCATGTTACGCGCTTACCACTTAGAACTGGGTAACAGGTCGAGTCGGGCGAGCTCGGGTCATTTGTAAAAGTATATTAGGGTCGGAATGAGTCGATACAGAAAAATGGTTAATTTGGTTCGGGTTCGAGTAGAAAGGGTCAAGTCAGAACGTTGTTGAGTCGGTACGGGTTTAGGGCCAAACGAGTTGGTTTAAAACATGATTGATTTCAAATTATTGTGTATTTCAGGTTTTCCTCTTGATTTTCGTTATAGGTTACGTAGATATCGTTGTTTACATGTATTGGGGCCGATAAACACGTGTCCAACACCACGTAACTCACGTAACCCAATCTTGTTAAGCTCTCAACCCAGCGCCTTACACTGTTAATCGACATAAATTACAAGTGTGGTGTTGGTTAAACATGTTTTAATGTCAGTAGCGTGCATTCCCGTCCGGTTTCACGTCCAATTTTAGGCTGCGTGCGTACTGTCATCAGGTGACGTATGTACCGACACAGACTATGCGTTTAATGTGGAGTTACGTGCGCGTCCCGCTGCATTGCGTGGGCACACAACTAGTTATTAATTAATAGAATGTTATTTTAGTTTTATATTATATTTTTTTTAATTAAAAACATCTTAGATTTTTTATTTGTTTTAAAAATAATGTAAATAGATAATGAGATGATTTGAAAACATATTAAAAGAAAGTAAAAAAAAAATATGTATATACTATATATATATACCATAATCATATCTCATCTCAATCACTCATTATAACTAACCTACCTAATGATCTCAAAGCAAGTATAAATGGCGACGATAGATACGACCTAATCGCATGCATACTTTCTCCACTCCAAATCTCAGATCCATAATCAGGTTTGTTTATCTACTGTTATGATCTCAATATATGATCTGATTATTTTTCCTTTTTTTGAACAAATTAGTATCTGATTATTTTGATATTTTGAGGTGGTCAAGAAGTTCGAGACAATGATAAAAGCAGACACCAAACAACTTCAAGAAGATGTACTAGCATCTCAAAACTCGACATGTAGATCTTCGAGTTCATTGTTGAAGCGAGTGATGTGCGAAATCTGCTTTGAGGACCACGAGTCATGTCAAATGTTCAAGAACTCAACCTGCTCTCACTCGTTTTGTAACATTTGCACTTCCAAACACGCAACAACCAAAATACAAGCTAATAACAAAACCATCGCATGCCCGGGGATTAACTGCAACTCCACACTGGATTCCAACACAATGAGACCAATCATTCCTAAACAGACTCTCATCAAATGGGATGAATATTTATGTGAATCCGCAATTCCTGAATCTCATAAGCTCTACTGTCCTTTTACTAATTGTTCGGCGTTACTAATCAATAAACGGAGTTTTCTACAGTCTGCCTGGTCATTCATAAGCAATAGCGCTAGAAAAATCGACTGCCCAGTATGCCGGCGATCATTTTGTATGGTTTGTCAAGTCCCATGGCATTCAAAGTTTAGCTGCGGAGAGTTTAGGAGGAAACTGAAGAAAGATAAAACAGGTGATAAGATGGCCGTGGCGCTTGCGAAGAAGAACAAATGGAAGAAATGCCCGGAGTGCAAGTTCTTTGTGGAGAAGGTAGACGGGTGTCTGCATATAATTTGCAGGTGTATGTATGAGTTTTGCTATGCGTGTGGAGTCAAATGGAAAGATAAACATAATCGGTGGTGCATACGCCGTATCATTTAGCAGTAAGAATCGTGTCACTAAATGTATTTAAATTGTTCTTCAGCTTATGCATCTTTTATTCATTTTGAGATGACTTTAGTTATTGCTAGTAGATTGATTTAATTTGTTAATACAGAAAACAAGCAATCACTCAGAGTTTGGGTTGGCTTAGTCACATGTTTGATAAGAATAAGAATGAGTGTCGTGGTTGCATTAATCAAGTATGGAGCAAAGATTTCAGGGAAACACACACCTATTCGTCTTAAATTAACTCAACCATAAAAGTTACACAAGTTAACCGGTTCAGTTTCTAGATCAAATTGGTTTTTGTTTACAAACATCCCAAACCTTTTTTAATCTACACCTCTACTCTCATTATTCACTTTTTTTTGGTTAATGTGGGCCCGGGTATGCATAGGTTGGTTTTGCGTTTTGAAAGCTATTGTTTTGGTTTTTTCCCATCGATTATGGGTTTTTCGTTTTACCATTTAGGTTTGAAAATATTGGATCAAAATAAAATGGTCTAAAAAATGAAATATAAAAAGAATAGTTATCTTTTTTTCAGTTTATTCGGTTTTTGTTCATAGTAAAATATATAGGACCCGAACTAGAAATTATGATTTTTGTTTAACATAAAACCAAACCCCGATTTTTTTAATCCTTGTTTCATTAGCCATACCCACCTCCCCTAGGGTGGACTAAGTGGGTTCGGACGGGTTTGGGGTTCGATACTGACGGAAACACCACATCACCCATCTGGGTACTGTTTTAATCTCTTCTCGATCAACGTATGAAGCCGGTCATCCCTAAATGCAATTTGCACATCTTTTGTTGACCACTATATTATTTTATCATTATTTTACATGTATTATTGTTATCAAGATAATATATTTTTTAAACGACCTAATTTATATTTATCTTTATCAGTTTGAAGTGAGCATATTTACAAAACTCGAATAATTTGAAATTATGATTTTTTTTTTCATTTAACTCATCTAAATCAAGGTGTATTCAAAATATAAAATATACTATCGTTTTGCTCGTACACGGCTTTCGTTCGGATTTGGTTACAATACTTTATATATGTATTACGATGTAGTTTTGATTTTGTTAAAGAATTTTAATTTCTAATAATAATGTTAACTTAGTTTAATGTTATATATGTTTTATATAAAAAGATTTGCATGTCTTGCATTTTTATTATTTAAAAGAATGTTATTTTTATTTCATGCTAAGTTTTTTATATTTGAAAACATCTTAATAAATATATACTTGTTTAAAAAAATATTGAAAATAGAAAATGAGATGAAATTGTGAAATCGTTATGCCTACCGTAAGCAGAAAAGAAGGTTTAGATAGTTTGGGATGGAATGACCGTCAGTCGACCTTTATTGTGAGGGTGTTTGTATTTGGCTAAGCTTTTAGTAAGTGCTTATTTGGTTATTGAATTTTCAAAAGGCCAATAAACCCGATAAGCCATTTAACACTTTCAAAATTCAAAAGCTAATCAAATAGCCATAAATCAATGAACATTTCTGAAAAAGCTAATCAAAATTCGAAACACCTTTTTAAAAACTTATTTTGAGAAAGCCATAAGTCAATAACATTTTTGAAAAAAAAAAGAACTTTTACAATTAAATAAGCTTACCCAAACAACCAATAAAAAAATAGGAAATTTTGATTTTAATAATCCAAACTATTAACGATTGACTAATAATAATACCAACTAACAACCAAACCAGTGACAATCCCAACTTTCAACTTTATTATCAATAACGATCCCAAACTAACAAATTGTTACCTCCGTTGATTTATCATGACGTGGCATGTTATGTGGCAACTACGTGAAAATGACATGGGTTTCTTCATTTTATTTAAATGTAATAGTTATAGTAAAATGTAGTGAAATGACGAATATACCCCCAACTATGTGTTTGTCAATTTAGATGTTACAAAAACTTAAAATTAGACCCACAACCAACACTACTTATCTTTCTTCTTCCTCGTTGTACCACCTCTAACCACAACCTGTAACCACCGCCAAACATCAGTCACCACCGCAACACCTCTACCAAAATCTATAACCACCGTAATGATCTCCCTTAAACGCCATCACCATCTCCACCTTTCGGCCACCACCACCATCTTCGTTTCTTGTGTATTACTTTCACACTACCTTCACTGTTTCCAGCGACCATCGCCATCTCCGGCCACCGTTTAGTATATAAAAGAACTGAAATTAAACATTTATAGAAAAAAACATAACTAAAGTTTGACATATGAGACAGATCGTAGCCCATTTTGACTTGTTAGTCAATAGACCCATTTTATAACACAACATTAGTAGCAATGAAAAGTAAAAATCATGTAAATATGTTTGATTTCTTTAGTGAAGAGACCCTTACCAGTTGCCACCAATTTCAGCAAGAGGTTGGCCAACATTTGATCACAACCTATAAATCACATGCCAAACCTAATCAACAAAACATTTTAATTAAATCATGGTATTCAGTAAATTTAATTATTAATAGTTATTTTGTGTTCTGAATACAGCCCTCAAGTTACGCACAGTGATATCTTTAGTGAAGCATCATGTTGTTTATATGAATCGTAAGGCCCCAAATCCGGTTTCATACATTGCCGTTGGATTTATTAATAAATACACTCTATATATCAGAGAGAATTAAAATTTTTCGCGGAATAATAAAGCTTGAACCAAACATTACATAAGTCATAAGTTAAACAAACATTTAAACATGTCTTTTAAGTTCAAACATTGCACAATATCAAAAATTCTAATATTAAGATGCCAACTCCTTTATTCATCTGCCATGTATACTAATCAAGCCATTTGTCCAGTCCTATTTGTCTGCGTGCATACTAAAAGTCTGCTACGCTGAGTGAGTTCTATTTAATCAGACAACATACATTACATTCACGCATATATGTATCTGAGGACACATATTGTATACTTACCTGTCACACCCCAACCGAAGGCGGCGAAACATGCCGAGGTGTAACGATTGCCCATAAGCACATGACACTATTAAAGCGACAATATTTAATAAACTCATTTCATTTCACGTAATAGAAAATGTCACATAACAATATTCATAACAAGTCATAACAAAATATAACAAAATAGAGCAAATCAAATATTGTTCATTTTTGCTAATATCCTAATGGTATTTGTGACGTTTTCTTCAAGCATCCGAAATCAACCAAGATGTAAACCAGTAACATTTCATAAAATAAAGTTTGTCAACACAAAGGTTGGTGAGCAATTCATAAGTTTGAACATATAGATATATAGTATGAAAGATCCACAAAACTAGTATACGAAACAATAAATAAAAGCTATAAACTTGGATAAATAGTTATCGCTAAACAAGTTAGCGACACCTAGCTATAAGGGGATGCCAAATAGTCTAGGATTTTATAGTTATCGTTAATTGCATTACGTTAACGACACCTTGCCATAAGGGGTTGCCAAATGGTCTAAGATTTATAGTTCCACCGTCCAAAAGCGATAAACAGATAGATATTTAAGCATAGAACACCAAATCGAACAATTATTCAAGTAAACAATATAATAACATTTGTGGTTTAAGACCCAAGTATAAAACATTTAGTTTAGATAACATGAAATGTCACCCCCAAAATAAAAGATAGAAAACAGGGTATGAAAGTACTCACGTTCAAGTAATAAACTTGAAAGATTGATTATTTGGAGATTTGCCGGAACAACGAGTCTAACGTATGAAGCCTAAATAAAAGGAAGTCTTGGATTTAGAAAGGTTGCTTTAAAGATCTTTAAATCAAATAATTGTTGCAAAAAGTAAACAATTAAAGTTCAAGGTTTAAAATGTAACTATTTAAGAATTTAGAATAATAACCCTTTAAAAATGTAAGCTTGCTCGAAACCGGGTTAAAGTATCTAACTTTAATATTTGCTTAACCAATGTTAAGTATTAAGGTGGGAAAATGCTAAAATGCAAGTTCCATTAAGCTAAAGATACTAAAACGGGTCTTTAACGAGTGTTCGGGTTGTTGGATCGGATCTTGACGAATGGTCAAACCCAAAGTCAACTTTCCAAAAATATTAATTGTTATGAGATAACTCACAAAAACTTTATAAGACTTAACCAAGTATGTAGATCTATTGTTTTAGAACTAACAATGTACGTTAAGCGGGTGTTCGGTTTTGTCGGTCCAAACATTGTTATGAGATCAATTTGGATCCAACATTTCCAAGTACTTAAGAAAATAATTAAAATCAGTTTGTAAACTATTTTTGAAGAAATATACAAGTCTTGATAGCTAAAAACACACTTGTGTGTCTTAAGCGAGCAAAAATCGGATCGGTTCGGTTTCCATCTCACATCAAGTTCATAGATGGATTCCACATACCCATATATCATAGATCTTGTATAATAATGTACAAATGAAAATATTTAAGTTCTACAACTAAAAAGTCAACAACAAGTCTTTTTTAACAAAAGTTCGGTTTGGTTCAGTTTCCATCTCACAATAAGTTCATCGATGGTCTCCAGATACCCAAGACTTGTATATGTGACTAAGGAACTAAAATGAGCAGAAGTTAAACAGGTTAGTAAGCAATAATAAAGTTAGTTAAGTATATATATCAAGAACACGAAGTTCTCCATGAAGCATTGCCTTACGAGGTCTGAAACCTCACCGACCGGAGCCGGAGAAGTAACTACCAAAGGTAACAAGGGGTATTATATTATATATATGTTGTGCCACCATTAACAAGTATTAATAAGGTTAGATTAACAAGTTAGAAAGAAAGATTAACCTCAATTTGACTTTTAATAGTCAAACCTTCAAGAACACTAATAAACAACCTTGAATCTTTGATGTTTGAGAGAGAAATTTGGAGTTGTAGCAGGTGTAAATGAGGGGGAAAGAGTGTGTATATAGGGGAAAGAGTTGGGTCAAATGGATGATAATATCAAGAGTTTGCATGAGAAAATGGTTAAAAACGAACACAAAACAACAAAAACATGCAGTTGCTGCAGGTCTGCCGTCGCGCCCCGCGACCAGAATAGAGGTCCCCCGTCGCGCGACGCGACGGGGTGGATTTCCTGATTTTTCAATATTTTCAAGAATGGTAGTTTTGCCCCCCGAAGTTCGTTTTAAGTGATTTTTACGCGTTTTAAAGACCGAATTGAATGTTTTCAAAACCCAACAAGTGTAAAACAATATTGTAACATAAAATTCATAATTTTTATTATATCATAAGCTTCGGTTTACAAAACGGGTCGGTTTACATCAATAAAGTTTACAAAACGGATACGAATCGAGACCCGAAATTGACGAATGTCATAGTATTCCCTACTTTAGGAAATTTCATCCCGAAATTAAGATGAAGACGACGATGCAAAAAAATGTGGATACTTCTCTTTCATTGCGTCTTCTCGTTCCCAAGTAAACTCCGCGCCACGCCGTGATTCCCATCGAAAATTTTACTAACCGAATTCGACTACGCTTGGTTTTCTTCTCGTTGCGATCCATGATTTCAACGGGCCGCTCAACCATGATCATCGATTTATCGACATGTACTTTGTCGAGAGGTATATGGAGATTACCCTCGGCTAGGCACTCCCAACACGTTCAAGAATTTTGAAAGGACCAAAAAAACGAGGAGCTAGCTTGCCCTTCTTTCCGAAACGGACTACCCCCTTCCAAGGAGATACTTTTAGAAGGACAAGATCGTCAACATTAAATTCGATAGGTTTTCGCCGTTTGTCGTCGTAACTCTTTTGACGACTTCTAGCAGCTAAGAGATTTTTACGGATTTGATTAATGACATCGGTAGCTTTGATGTGCTAGAAACAGTCAATAAAATATTTACTAAATTAAACAAGTAATAAAAACTAGACTTAAGACTCAATTACACAAAACACCGGCAAGTGGACCGGTCAATTGTACTAAAGCTAAGTAAGTCCGGAATATTGAACCCACAAGACTCTATAAATTATGTTAATTAACTAATTAGACTCGACTTACGACACGACTATTTATTATTAATGTTTTAAGGGGGGTTTTAAACTAATATTAAACTAAGAAAATAAATATGCAAGTAAACAAGAAAACAAGCAATTAGTCACGAGACTGAAACCAATCAGAGAAGGAATCTACCTAGGTAAGAATCCTATGTATCAACAATCATCAAGCAATGGACAAATAACATGATTATGGAAACTGACTTCTAAACATATTCATCTAACAAAACCCTAAGGACCCTTGACTGAATCAAGCGAAATCCCAAAGAACAATTATTAGATTATTAAGCAATCAGTATTATTGATTTCCGCAAAGTCATCAATTAGGGTTAATTAATAGTATCTTAGGCAAGAAATCTTACGAAACACTAAACCCTAGATAACTTGATAAGCTAACATGACATCATGAACATGGATCAACACAATAAGCAAGAATATTGTCACTATCTATCTTAGCATGCAATTAACCAAGACACATGAATAACTCCTCACCTTACAGCTATTGGAATTTAGCAAAACATTTAAAACCCTAACCAACTATCAACAAGCTTCTATGATCTAATAGGTCTATTCAACCATAATAATCAAAACACCAAGTAAATATTAAACATGAACCCTAAGATCTAAAGAACACAATCAATAGAAAGCAAGATCCATGTGAAGCAATAGTTAATAATCAACTAAGATAATAAACACTTATACACATCATGAAAGAAAAATCAAGTCTTTTACTATTAAATCAACTAAACCATAATCAAAACATTATCCAAAGCAAGAATCAAGTCGAAAACATGTTCATCAATCCTAGGTAGACATGAAGTCTAGCCTAGCATAGTCATAAACAAAGATAAATAACTAAACCAAAGACCAAAGAGAAACATCATGAAAGATAATGAACAAGGATGGTGAAAAAGAACGAAATAACCCTTCTTAATCGACCCTTGAACACTTGTATGAAAGCTCTCTGATGCTTCTTGGTTCCTAGCTTCAAAACCTTCACAGACCCTTGGAAAATCGGCTGTAATCATGTCTCTCTCGGCTAGGTTTGCAAGAGATGTTTATATAAGCGAGTAACGGGCTTGGACTTGTAAAGATGGCTGACCAGGGAGCCCTAGGTGCCGTGTAACATCCTAAATTCTCGTATTTAATAAAAGAAAGTTGTGTTTAGTTATCGGGCCTGAATAACTAATTAGTATTAATAAAGAACATGGACTGAATTAATTAAGGTGGATTAAGTGGTAATGGGCTTTAGGTCCATGGGCTTCAAGAGGTATAAATACCCTCTTAAACCAACCTAAAACCCTAAACCCTCATTTATATCCATCCTAATCTCTACACACTCAAAAACACACACCCACTTCCTTCTTACTATTTAGGGCCGAGAGAGAGGAAGAGGGTGAAACGACCAACGGACATCGAATAGCAATAGATCTCTCATGTACGAGCTAGATACAAGATAACCAAGCAAAAACGCGACCAACCGAACGTATAAAAGGTATGTTTTGATCCTAAAGTTTACGTTTTTATAAACGTTTAGCCTTGAAACTTAGAACGAGAGTAGATCGAGTGTAAACGAAACATAAAGTTGTAAACTTGATGATAAATACGAGTGTAATGAACCCGAAAATGGAGACGGCTCGAGTAATGAACCCTTAACACTAGTATTGAACATTTTTGAACTCAAAGGTCCAAACTTTACGTGTTTTCGGGTCAAACCATATCCAAAAACGACCATAGGAATGATCGCGGGTTAGTCAAATACCATACCCATGGATTTCTCAGTAAAACGATGATGATTTTGGGGGATTAAGATTGAACAGAGGCGGCAGCTGGGCAACTTCGCCTGCAGGTAACCTCGCCTGCAGCTAAGTTCGCCAAGCTATAACTTCGCCTGCCAAATAAGTTCGCTCTTGGCTAAACTTCGCTACATGCTAAGTTTGCTGGTGGCCAACTTTGCTCGTATAAGTTCGCTTGTATAAGTTCGATTGTATAAGTTCGCTTGTATAAGTTCGCTTGTATAAGTTCACTTGTATACAAGTTCGCTGATGATAAGTTCGCTTAATGATAAGTTCGCTGGAGTTAGCAAATTAGAAAATAAAAAAAAACCTAATGAAAAATGTTTTAAGACAGTTAATGGAAATAAGTACTATCCCGGTAAAGCTAATGTAGTCGCTGACGCTTTAAGTCGTAAGAATGAGGAAGTCCTTGCAAAGTGAAGTCATACAAGTTGATCATGAACCCAAGTCTGTTTGAAGAAATCATCAAGGTGCAGTCAGAGGTGTTAGTAGATGAAGGGTTAATAAAGAAAGAAAGGATTTATGGCCAGCAAGATGAGTTGATGGAAAGCACTCATGGAGTTAAGACTAGGTTCGACCGTATATGGATCCCACGCCATGGTGATCTTAGAAGTCGAATCTTAGATGAGGCTCATAAGTCAAGATATTCGATTCATCCAGGAGCTACAAAGATGTATCAAGATTTGAAAAGAGACTACTGGTGGCCTGGGATGAAGAATGATGTAGTGGATTATGTTAGTAAGTGCTTAACTTGCTTACAAGTCAAAGCCGAACATCAAAAGCCTTATGGGAAGATGCAACCGCTAGAGATACCTGAGTGGAAATGGGAACGCATCACCATGGATTTCATAACTAAGCTACCTCGTACAGCTAAGCATCATGATACCATCTGGGTGATTGTGGACCGTTTGACCAAGAGTGCTCACTTTCTGCCCATACGAGAGGCCATCTCGTCAGAAACGTTAGCAAGCTTGTTCATTAAAGAAGTTGTAACCAAGCATGGAGTGCCGTTATCGATCGTGTCTGATAGAGATACACGGTTTACTTCGAGGTTCTGGAAGAAATTCCATGAAGCTATGGGGACGAGGTTGAACATCAGTACGGCGTATCATCCTCAAACCGATGGACAGTCTGAAAGGACGATCCAAACCCTTGAGGATATGCTGCGTGCTTGTGTTTTAGATTTTGGTGGAAGTTGGGATGATCATCTGCACCTGGCAGAGTTCTCCTATAACAACAGTTACCATTCAAGTATTGGTATGCCACCGTTTGAGATGCTTTACGGTAGACGATGTAGAACCCCGGTGTGTTGGGGTGAGATTGGTCAGAAAGAAATGGGAAGCCTAGAAGTGGTTCAAGAAACGTCTTCAAAGTTCGATCAGATCAAAACAAGAATGAAAGCCGCTCAAGACAGACAAAAGTCTTATGCAGATAAGCGGCGACGACCAATTGAGTTTAACGTTGGTGACAATGTGATGCTTAAGGTCTCGCCTTGGAAAGGGATTATCCGATTCAGGAAAAGAGGGAAGTTGAGTCCAAGGTACATTGGACCATTTAAGATCTTAAATCGTGTGGGTGAAGTAGCTTATAAGCTGGATTTACCCGATGAGTTAGAAGGAATTCATTCAACCTTCCATGTTTCTCATCTGAGGAAGTGTTTAGCTTATGACACGTCTCACGTGCCATTGATGGACATTGAGGTTGATGAACAATTGAACTACATCGAGCAACCGATAGAGATCGTTGATCACAAGGAGAAGCAGCTTCGTCGCAAGGTTATACCTTTGGTAAAAGTGATATGGAAACATCGCAAAGGATCAGATGCTACTTGGTAAGCTGAAGATGAGATGCGCGACTTCTATCCTAATCTGTTTAAGTAGATAGTTAGGTTTCGGGGACGAAACCTCTTTAAGGAGGAAAGACTTGTAACATCCTAAATTCTCGTATTTAATAAAAGAAAGTTGTGTTTAGTTATCGGGCCCGAATAATTAATTAGTATTAATAAAGAACATGGACTGAATTAATTAAGGTGGATTAAGTGGTAATGGGCTTTAGGTCCATGGGCTTCAAGAGGTATAAATACCCTCTTAAACCAACCTAAAACCCTAAACCCTCATTTATATCCATCCTAATCTCTACACACTCAAAAACACACACCCACTTCCTTATTACTATTTAGGGCCGAGAGAGAGGAAGAGGGTGAAACGACCAACGGACATCGAATAGCAATAGATCTCTCATGTACGAGCTAGATACAAGATAACCAAGCAAAAACGCGACCAACCGAACGTATAAAAGGTATGTTTTGATCCTAAAGTTTACGTTTTTATAAACGTTTAGCCTTGAAACTTAGAACGAGAGTAGATCGGGTGTAAACGAAACATAAAGTTGTAAACTTGATGATAAATACGAGTGTAATGAACCCGAAAATGGAGACGGCTCGAGTAATGAACCCTTAACACTAGTATTGAACATTTTTGAACTCAAAGGTCCAAACTTTACGTGTTTTCGGGCCAAACCATATCCAAAAACGACCATAGGAATGATCGTGGGTTAGTCAAATACCATACCCATGGATTTCTCAGTAAAACGATGATGATTTTGGGGGATTAAGATTGAACAGAGGCGGCAGCTGGGCAACTTCGCCTGCAGGTAACCTCGCCTGCAACTAAGTTCGCCAAGCTAAGTTCGCCAAGCTATAACTTCGCCTGCCAAATAAGTTCGCTCTTGGCTAAACTTCGCTACATGCTAAGTTCGCTGGTGGCCAACTTCGCTTGTATAAGTTCGCTTGTATACAAGTTCGCTGATTATAAGTTCGCTTAATGATAAGTTCGCTGGAGTTAGCAAATTAGAAAATAAAAAAAAACCTAATGAAAAATGTGTTAAGACAGTTAATGGAAATAAGTACTATCCCGGTAAAGCTAATGTAGTCGCTGACGCGTTAAGTCGTAAGAATGAGGAAATCCTTGCAACAGTGAAGTCATACAAGTTGATCATGAACCCAAGTCTGTTTGAAGAAATCATCAAGGTGCAGTCAGAGGTGTTAGTAGATGAAGGGTTAGTAAAGAAAGAAAGGATTTATGGCCAGCAAGATGAGTTGATGGAAAGCACTCATGGAGTTAAGACTAGGTTCGACCGTATGTGGATCCCACGCCATGGTGATCTTAGAAGTCGAATCTTAGATGAGGCTCATAAGTCAAGATATTCGATTCATCCAGGAGCTACAAAGATGTATCAAGATTTGAAAAGAGACTACTGGTGGCCTGGGATCAAGAATGATGTAGTGGATTATGTTAGTAAGTGCTTAACTTGCTTACAAGTCAAAGCCGAACATCAAAAGCCTTATGGGAAGATGCAACCGCTAGAGATACCTGAGTGGAAAAGGGAACACATCACCATGGATTTCATAACTAAACTACCTCATACAGCTAAGCATCATGATACCATCTGGGTGATTGTGGACCGTTTGACCAAGGGGCAGACCCCAGCCAGGGGCTCTTCCCCTTGGACCCTGCTAGGGGCTGCCGCCCCTAGACCCCGCTGCCAGGGGCGCTGCCCCCGGACCCCTGTTCGTCGTGGGTTATATAAAGATAGAAATACAACATGAGTAGTAGTAGTTAATTGATACATGTAAATATTATACAGTTAGCCGTGCACAGCTCAAGAAGGGAATAACGATTAACGGAGAGCGTAACAGGATTCAGGTGAGTTTCTAGCCCCACTTCCTTGTTATGTTTTCGGGGCTGTGTGCATACTTGATGTGATAGTTAATACACTTATCTTAAGTGGTAAGTGTATGCCTTGCATGATTTATGTATGATGATTGTTTGACGGTGCGTGAACGATCTTCGGATATTGCATGTACCGTCAGGTGGTAGTTAAGATATGATTGATAAGTATGATGAAAGATATGATGTATGTATGAATATATGATGTATGCATAATGTATGTATGTTATGATAATGGTACGTGAACGCTCTTCGGAGATTGCACGTATTGTCAAGGAAAGTATGTATGAACAGGTACGGTACAGTTACACGAAACAAAGGGACCAGACCCTAATAATATCTGTGATGTTAGCGACCAGACCCTAATAATATCTGTGATGTTAGGGACCAGACCCTAATAATAGCTGTGATGTTAGGGACCAGACCCTAATAATATCTGTGATGTTAGGGACCAGACCCTTATAATATCTGTGATGTCAGGGACCAGACCCTTATAATATCTGTGAGGTTATAGGGCGAAAGGCTCTTTAAAACGTATGATTATGTATGTAAAGAAAGTATGAAGGTAATAATGAACGTATATGCACTTATGTGTGTATGAAAGAAAGTTAAGAGGTTAAGTATGAAATGTAAGAATGTATTGTATGAGTATGTGATTAACTAGAACTCACTCAGCGTAGCTGACTTTTAGTATTCACGCAGGTGAGTAGAATGAGACAGGTAGCTTGAGGAGGACACATGGCATAGTTGGACGAAACTGGCATCTGAAGATTTTGCTATGATGTTTTATTTTAAAAGACTATGTTTTGTTTTTAAATGACTATGAATGTTCGATAAGACAAGAATTATGGTTATGGAATGTAATGGTTTGAATGTTTTTAATGTTCCGCAAATGTTTTAATTAACTCTGATATTTAGAACTGCGTTTATGAGTAAATCCAACACGAAAGTAGGGCTACTGGTAACGGGGCCTTACAAGCCGCGCGAAGGCATATTGCCTTTTGCCTTAGCGTGGCGCAGCTTGCTTTTTATTTTTGCTGACCAGAAGGCCTAGGCGCCCCGCGACCGCCTTGGCCCTTTGCCTTCGCAAGGCGCGGCACCCATATGAGTAGCCTACGAATTTTTGCTTGTTATTTGTTATAAAATCATCTAAGATCTCTTTCTTGAACATAGAGTAACGTTAAGAACCTTCTAGATCATCTATTCCTTGACTTTCAAACCACCATCTACATGAAAACAAATCGAAACGCTAAGTGGAATAATCATGTAGTCATTAACGAACAAAACGAACTCAAACTTCGCATGAAAAGATAGAAAGAATTAAGGCTTAGCATTCAAGACACCAAACGATATAAAACATGTAAATATATGAAATACTGGACTCAAAACCTAAATTAATAAAAGATAAACCAAAACACGAACTAAAACGAACTCAAAATATTAAATAAACATAACTTTACAAGGGATCCAAGATGTATAAATAAATGTATATCAAATATCCCCACACTTACTCTTTTTCGTCCTGAAAAAGTCTGATGCAGTTGGATCAGAATCGGAAAATTACAGTATAACAAACATATAGGTTAACTTTTAAAGCTTAGAAGAACGCAAAAACCGCGATCACCGATATTGTTGTCCACTTAAACCCATGCCTTAAACTTCACCGGGACAAATAAGATTCGACAATTAGTACTCAGTTGTTTACACAATTAAGACCCGCTTATTTTCAGCTTTTACCGGACCAGATCACCCCAACTTGACTTAAACCTCAAAATTAACATAATTAAAACTTTTGTTGCTCTATTTTTTTTCATGAATAGTTAAGACGATCAAGGGTATTGTTTATCCACCTAAGCTTAAGCATCAATGTCTACCAAGCAGCCATTAGATACGATTAAGGTTCAATTAATTAATAGCTAGTGTTCCCCACAACATAACATACCCCCGTTATCAAGCAACACCCCGAAACCATCACCATAGGTGAGTATGCAAAATTTCATATGTAGGGCTTACATGTAGCATGTCCCTTGTGGTCCGTTTCTTATTGGTAATAAGACGCGAGCAAGGGGACCCCACATGGCTAACAACGTGGATGATCAAGTCTGAAGTGAATTTGTACTTTTGTACTCTTGTGATCATGTTTATAGACTTATAAAGGTTTGCTCTTTTTGGCTTAATTTTAAATATCCACAACCCCACTTAGGAATTGTGAATACCCAGATGAATAGATTGCATACAGACCCATGGTCTCCGGACCCGAAGCATCCATCAATACAAGATTTAAGGTTATAAAACCATACGGAAATGAGGTGTAAAACACTAAACTAGCAGTTTAAGATTTATATCACATGCTACACGGCATACTCTAACGTTAAACCTACCCAAGCATCATATGATAACGTATTCAGATTTTTAAAATTTATGACATTTCCACTTTTTCATACCAAAATTTGAGGCTTGAGTATGGCCCGACCTTTCATTACTTATTTTCCACGGACAAAACGCTTTACCCACAAAAGATTTCCTTTTTAACCATTCTATCAAATTGCCCTTTCATTCTCAAGGCTGAGCCTACCGACACATCCCAAGTTAAGTGCGTTTTCTTTTATTTATCTCATATTATTAGTAGTTTGAAAAACCGATTTCCCGATAAATATCATCATCTCCCACCTTAACACAAAAAAACTATATTCAAGGGACATTTTTAAAACATTTTTCAATTTTTTTTATTTTAAAAGTTAAATTTAAACTATGACTCAAATATTCTATCCCCACACTTAAATTTTGCATTGTCCTCAATACAAGGATAAGGACGACTTAAAATAAAAATAAAAATAAAAATAAAGACGGACTACAAAAACTAAAACTCAAAAAATTATAAAAACAAAAAAAAAAAAAAATAAAATGCTAGATAATGGTAAAGACTTAGCTGGTAATATGTGCATGAAACATGATGCCAAAGTCTTCTTCCATGAATGCCCTCCAACTACGAACGTGCTCAGCAATTGGTAAGTCCTTTTTTCACGAACGTAAGCGGCAAAACAAAACAAACATGTCTAAAAATGTATCTTATCATAATGATAGATATTAAGCAATTAAAGTATTTCACCAATAAATATATAAAATATAATAATCAGGAGCAAATAAATAAGCATGAAGTATACGGCTCCACTTCTACATCCCCACACTTGTCTTTTTCATTAAAGTCTTCCTTGGGGAATCTTCTTTCTAGCTCATACAGTCTCTCTTTTACCTAGCAAAACCCAAAAACAACGACGAACTACAAAATACTACGTTAGGGACTCGATGACTCAACGAAACTAAGAAAATAAAAACTAAAATAAAGGAAAATCTATAAACTCTACACTTGAGTTTTCATTCAAGAACCTATGTTTATGCGAATCACGTGGCAGACCGAGTGGAGCTTCCTCCACCTCGGTAGAACTCCAATGCCCTTAAAGATATCGAATCACGATCCGACCAGTCGTCAATCTTGGTCTGCTTCTTTCTAACCCCACGAACCTTTTCAATCTTTTGCTTACCACCACCTTTTTCTCAAACGTGCTTCACCATTTCTCGAGAACTAGAAACCTCTGGTTCCTTCCCCACACTTAAACTTACAGAACGGGAACAATCAAGACTAGGATCCATGCCCGAGATAAATGATTCTGTCGAGTAAACTGGGTGACTTGGATCAATGAGACCGTCTTGACCACTCGGATGTCTCATGGACTTAGCCAAATAGGTGGCACTATCATCACCGGCTCTAAGAGTAATCTTACCTTCAAACACATCAATGACCGCCCTAGCAGTAAGTAAGAATGGACGACCTAAAATGATAGGAACTCTCTCGTCGGCCTCCATATCTAAAACAACAAAATCTACGGGGAAAACCAAATTATCTACCTTAACGATCAAATTCTCCACGACACCCCTCGGATACTTAACGGAACGATTTGCTAAAGACAACGTCATACGAGTAGGGGTGAGCTCTCCTAGGTCTAGCTTTTCGTACAAAGAATATGGCATAAGGTTTATACTAGCTCCTAGATCGGCTAATGCTTGACACGTCGTATCACTTCCGAAAAGACATGGAATGGTAAAAACACCGGGGTCGGGTAATTTCTCCGGAACTTTATTAAGAACTACTACAGAACACTCTCCATTTAGGGGCACAGTCGACAGCTCCTCAAACTTATCCTTTCTTTTAAGAAGGTCTTTCAAAAATTTGTTGTACTTAGGCATATGTTGGAGGACTTCAACGAACGGGAGGTTAACATTTAATTGGCTAAATATATTGAGAAAATGCCCGTAATCCTTCGTATATTGTTGATGTTTAAACGAGCGGGATACGGAACATAAGCAGGGTTAATAATATGTGGTGGTGGCCGGACTCCAACCGGCTTCTTCTCGGTGTTTTTCTCAACTTGCGGCTCTATAATTGGTGTTGTACTTTGAGACTTACCCGGAGCCTCCATCTCTATCTCCTCATCCACAAACTCGTCCTCCCCATCTTTCTCAATTTCTCTACTAACTACCTCTGGACCGAAAACCCTACCACTACGAGTGGAGATGGACTTCAATTGAGCAGCCAGATTAGTTTGAGGAATACCCGAAAACTGACCTGCGGGCCTTTCTTCTAAACGACGAGCAATATCACCAACAGTTTTTTGAATATCGAGAATAGAAAATTTTTGATTCTTGAAAACCAAATCGTGTTCGGCAAACTTTTTCTGTGTAACCTGATCTCTCTCCAAGATTAGCTTTATCATCTCTTCCAAACGCCCAATTCCACCGTTCGAATCCTGCAAATTATTTTGAACATTAGTATCATTGGTGTTATTATTATTAAAATACTGACCTTGTCCCGGAGCATAAGAATTTTGAAATCCGGGCGGTGCACCCGACGGACGCCAATTAGCATTAATCTGATTCGGGTTCTTGTAGGTGTTCCAATTATGACTGTTGTTATAATTGTTGGAAAACCTGTTCTAACCAGCAACAAAGTCAACCTTTGATTCATCACAGGACACTCCAATGTACCATGTCCATCCCTACAAAACTCACATCTGTCCACCTTAGCCTTCATCTCCTTAACCTCTCTAGTTAGTGATTCCAAAGCAGCAGCCACACTAGTATCCAGATTAACCTGGTGTACACCTCGAGCGGATAAGGATGTACTTCTAACAGAAGTGGAATTCCTGCGATGTGGCACTTTGGCAAGGTCCGATTGAGCGAAACTCTCAAACATCTCATTACATTCGGCGACATTCTTCCTAGCCAGTAGACTTCCTCCCGCGGCCATGTCGAACCGAACTTAGGTTTCGTAGTTCAACCCATTGTAAAATTTCTCCACGAGAGCCCATGGCGTGAGACCATTCTGTGAGCATCGAGACAGCAAGCTCTGAAAACGCTCCCAAGCATGGCAATATTGCTCCCCCGGTTCCATGTGAAACGAGTGAATCTGATCGCGAAGAATAGCCGCTTTAGCCGGCGGGAAGTATCTCTTGATAAATGCAGAACGTAGTGCTTCTCAAGTGGTGAACGTGCCAGGTGGCTGCGTGTCAAGCCAAGTAGCTGCTTTACCTGCAAGTGAAAACGAAAACATATGTAAGAAAATAGCATCTTCAGTAGCACCTTGCAAATAAAAAGTTTTAAGAACGAGATAAAGTCGGTTAATATGAGCCGGTGCATCCTCGTCATCACGCCCCGTGAACTGATTAGTTTGAACAATATTGTTCATGACGTATGACGTAATCTGCCACGATTTGGGATTGTTGATTGCGGGAACGACGATGCATGACTGGTTTCCGGTTAAGCCATCGAAGGCTTGAGCAGCAATTAATCTATCGTCGGCCATTTGAACGTCTGGCTGACTTCTCGGGCTTTCTGGTGGTGGTGATTTTTGTGACGAACTAGCCTCGGTCTTCAACGGGGACAAATTCAGATTATCCAACGGTGGTTCTTGCGAACGAAGATGTGGCATAAACTTGAAAAACGCAAAAGACCAAGTGAGTAGACTCGAATACTTAAAAATAAACTAAAACTTAAATTAGAATCCTACGACTCAAACGAAAATAAAACAAATAGCACGAATATAGCAAGTAAGTCCAAGTAAAGCTATTAACGCAATCGCCAAGAGTCCCCGGCAACGGCGCCAAAAACTTGATGTGCTAGAAACAGTCAATAAAGTATTAACTAAATTAAACAAGTAATAAAAACTAGACAAGACTTAACTACACAAAATACCGGCAAGTGAGCCGGTCAATTGTACTAAAGCTAAGTAAGTCCGGAATATCGGACCCACAGGACTCTATACATTAAGTTAATTAACTAATTAGACTCGACTTACGACACGACTATTTATTATTAATGTTTTAAGGGGGGGTTTTAAACTAATATTAAACTAAGAAAATAAATAAGCAAGTAAACAAGAAAACAAGCAATTAATCACGAGATTGAAACTAATCAGAGAAGGAATCTACATAGGTAAGAATCCCATGTAACAACAATCATCAAGCAATAGACAAATAACATGATTATGGAAACTGATTTCAAAACATATTCATCTAACAAAACCCTAAGGACCCTTGACGAATCAAGCGAAATCCCAAAGAACAATTATTAGATTATTAAGCAATCAGTATTAATTATTTCCGCAAAGTCATCAATTAGGGTTAATTAATAGTATCTTAGGCAAGCAATCTTACGAAACACTAAACCCTAGTTAACTTGATAAGCTAACATGACATCATGAACATGGATCAACACAATAAGCAAGAATATTGTCACTATCTATCCTAGCATGCAATTAACCAAGACACATGAATAACTCCTCACCTTACAGCTATTGGAATTTAGCAAAACATTTAAAACCCTAACCAACTATCAACAAGCTTCTATGATCTAATAGGACTATTCAACCATAATAATCAAAACACCAAGTAAATATTAAACATGAACCCTAAGATCTAAAGAACACAATCAATAGAAAGCAAGATCCATGTGAAGCAATAGTTAATAATCAACTAAGATAATAAACACTTATACACATCATGAAAGAAAAATCAAGTCTTTTACTATTAAATCAACGAAACCATGATCAAAACATTATCCAAAGCAAGAATCAAGTCGAAAACATGTTCATCAATCCTAGGTAGACATGAAGTCTAGCCTAGCATAGTCATAAACAAAGATAAATAACTAAGCCAAAGACCAAAGAGAAACATCATGAAAGATAATGAACAAGGATGATGAAAAAAAACGAAATAACCCTTCTTAATCGACCCTTGAACACTTGTATGAAAGCTCTATGATGCTCCTTGATTCCTAGCTTCAAAACCTTCACAAACCCTTGGAAAATCGGCTGCAATCGTGTCTCTCTTGGCTAGGTTTGCAAGAGATGTTTATATAAGCGAGTAACGGGCTTGGACTTGCAAAGATGGCTGACCAGGGAGCCCTAGGCACCGTGTAACATCCTAAATTCTCGTATTTAATAAAAGAAAGTTGTGTTTAGTTATCGGGCCCGAATAATTAATTAGTATTAATAAAGATGGCTGGCCAGGAAGCCCTAGGCGCCGCGCGAAGGCATATTGCCTTTTGCCTTAGCGCGGCTTGCTTGCTTTTTTTTTTTGCTGACCAGAAGGCCTAGGCGCCCCGCGACCGCCTTGGCCCTTTGCCTTCGCAGGGCGCGGCGCCCATATGAGTAGCCTACGAATTTTTGCTTGTTATTTGTTATAAAATCATCTTAGATCTCTTTCTTGAACATAAAGTAACGTTAAGAACCTTCTAGATCATCTTTTCCTTGACTTTCAAACCACCATCTACATGAAAACAAATCGAAACGCTAAGTGGAATAATCATGTAGTCATTAACGAACAAAACGAACTCAAACTTCGCATGAAAAGATAGAAAGAATTAAGGCTTATCATTCAAGACACCAAACGATATAAATCATGTAAATATATGAAATACTTGACTCAAAACCTAAATTAATAAAAGATAAACCAAAACACGAACTAAAACGAACTCAAAATATTTAATAAACATAACTTTACAAGGGATTCAAGATGCATAAATAAATGTATATCAAGCTTCTTAGACCATTTCGGCTCCCGTGATTTGAGCTTCATCGATTTCGTTCCAACTAATCGGGGAACGACATTTACGACCGTAAAGAGCTTGAAACGGAGCCACATCAATGCTAGAATGGTAGCTATTGTTATAGGTGTACACGATAAATCGTACTCCATAGAGATAGTGCCTCCATATCTTTAGTGCAAAGATTATGGCGCCTAACTCTAGATCGTGAGTTGTATAGTTATTTTCGTGCACCTTAAGTTGACGAGAGGCGTATGCTATAACTTTCTTGCGTTGCATTAACACACATCCTAACCGGAATGTGACGCATCGCAAAAGACCACAAAGTCTTTAATACCTTCTGGCAAAGCCAGTATAGGAGCTTGGGTAAGCTTTTGTTTAAGTATATCAAACGCCTCTTGTTGCTTTGTTCCCCATTCATATTTAATGTTTTTACGAGTCAAAGAAGTTAAGGGAACAGCGATTCGAGAAAAGTTCTGAATGAACCTTCGATAATAGCCGGCCAATCCCAAGAAGCTTCGGATCTCGGTTGGCGACTTTGGAACTTCCCACTTTGAGATAGCTTCAATCTTAGCGGGATCTACTTGAATTCCGTTAACGTTTATTATGTGACTAGAAATTGCACTTCGTGTAACCAGAACTCGCATTTCGAGACCTTGGCGTACAACCTCTCAGTTTTAAGGATTTCAAGTAAGGTTCGAAGGTGATTCTCGTGATCATCCTTAGACTTAGAGTAAATAAGTATGTCGTCGATAAAGACGATAACGAATTTATCCAAGTAAGGCTTGCAGATACGGTTCATCATGTCCATAAATGCGGCTGGCGCATTAGTGAGTCCGAATGGCATAACGGTGAACTCATAATGGCCATACCTCGTTCGGAAGGCGGTTTTAGGAATGTCTTCAGTTTGAACCTTGAGTTGGTGATAGCCGGAACGAAGATCGATCTTGGAAAAATAGCTAGCACCTTGAAGCTAATCGAACAAGTCATCGATACGCGGAAGTGGATAAATATTTTTGATAGTAACTTTGTTGAGGGCTCGGTAATCAATGCACATCCGCATGGATCCATCTTTCTTCTTTACGAATAGTATTGGCACTCCCCACGGTGATGAACTTGGTCGTATAAAGCCTTTCTCGAGGAGCTCGTCGAGTTGTTTCTTCAGTTCCTTCATCTCGGTTGGCGAGAGGCGATATGGTGATTTAGCGATCGGAGCAGTTACAGGAATAAGATCAATTCTAAATTCTACTTCATGATCGGGTGGAATGCCGGGGAGTTCATCAGGAAATACATCGGCATAATCAGAAACAACAGGAACGTCTTTGAGTTCTTTAGATTTTGATTCCTCAGTGACATTGGCCATGAATGCTAAGCATCCTTGATTTAGACATTTCTTAGCCTTTATCATGGAGATTAGGCTAACTTGGCCCGCGTCTTTATCCCCTTCAATTCGTATGATTCGTTTATCAGGGGCTTGGAGTTCAACAGTCTTGGTATTGCAAAGGATACGTGCATGGTTATCGGATAATGTAGGTTCACTGGACGGATCACACGAGATATCCCGATATACACAGGTGTGGAATCCCTGTGTAGATCGTTACGGACGTAGAATACAAGCTCACCAACAAACGAATACAATCCGAACAAACTCACGTTATATTAATAACTCAAACCGTGATACTTACAGACTCTCGACCTCACGTCACTTGACTCACTGAATTACACGTAAATTAACCAACTAAAACCGTAATCCGTAATCTACATAAATACACGACAACTTCGCCTCAGGCGAAGTTGTCCATAACTTCGCTTGTTCAACAAGTTCGCCTAAGCGAACTTGTCAACAACTTCGCTTGGTTAACAAGTTCGCTTAAGCGAACTTGTCAACAACTTCGCTTTAAACAAACAAATACATAAACAATATTACAGACTCGATTACAGACATTAGACATATGAACTACTGACATCTATGCACCAACAGACTCCCCCTTGGCTGTAGCTTCATATCTTGATCTTTCAGCTCTTGTCTCGTAATCCTGTATCTTCACGCATGCACTCCTTCTCTAACATACACCGTGACTACTCGCTGATATTTCCTTGCTTCATCCTTCCAAGCAGGAATATAGAATATCTTCTTTTCATTCAACACTTGCAGATCAGCTTTTGATAAGTTAACAAGATGCATCGGATCATACACCCTCAGCACTTCTTGTTCATCTTCGTCTTCCATCACGGCTTCAGCAGTCTGGCAATCAACGTACCACCATTTTAGATTCTTCAACACATCTTGAGGCATAGTCTTCATTGGAACCTCCTTGATACATCGGATCGGTTTGTACTTCATCACCATCCATGGCTTGCCATCTGCTCTCATTCCCCTTTCTGTATCCTCCACGAGCTTTCCCTTCTGTGGCTTTAATAATTCAAACTTCTTCTCTTTTACGCTTTCTTTCCACACGATCTTCCCAATCACTCTTGCCATGTTGTCGTCACTTCTATTTATCAGGCCCAACCTGGCCAAATCCTTCACCTCACATTCCGGCAACGTATTGAGAGATCTCAACATTCTTTTGAAGTATTGAATACCATCATAACGCTTCACCACAAACAACTTTATCTGTTCATCATATATCCAACAGATAATTCCCTTCTTCGACTCAGCATAGCCTTTGATGTTATAACTCTTCTTGAACATGGCTGGAACAGCAGGCTTCTTGGTCTTAATAAACCAATGAGCACAGCCTTCCTTCCACCTAGGCTGCTCCTCCCATTCAGTCTCATCCATCTCAGTACCTATGTCGGCTTTCTCAACATCAGGGATCTCGTGTTCAACTTCTTCTTCTACTATCTCCCCCTCTTCTATCCCATCTTCAATCACAATCTGCTCACCGATCTTCTCAATCACATCACTCGGCAACACATCTTCATCAAACAACACATCGTCGCTGAACATATCATCGTCAAGTTCCTTCAACGCATCAATCACGTCATCCTCCACCAACACCACATCATCACCACCAGCCGCGTCGGTAGACTCCCCCTCAGCTGTGGAAGTACCAAGAGCTTGAGAAGTTCTTGGCAGCTCACCACCTGCATCTTTCGATGCATTGGGATCATCGTCTCGGTCATTTCTTCTTTTAGTCCTGAGCTCGTCGCCCTTACAGCTCATCTCCCCCTGAGATGCCAAGAACTCCTTCAAGGCATCTATAATTTTCCCATGCTCAACCAGGAGGGATGACTGTAGTTGATTTGCTTCCACTAGGCGTTGAATAGTCTTCGATTGCTCTGCCACGATCCGCTCTAGTGAAGCTATTCTCTCTGAGTCTGACATAGGCGAAGGCGAGACATCAGAAGCAGGCGTAACCGCAGGTGGTACCATACCTGATAACCCTGCAGCAGTGATGACCGTTGACTCTACAAATCATGCAGCTACCACCGACTGAGTAAGCGTTGGAGGTGGTAGAGACACGATCTCCGGAGTCGACGTCTGGATAGCAGTGATGGATGGAGTGCCAGCAGATGATGTAGCCACCACGGGAACATCCGCAGCGCTTGTACTTGTAACCTGTACAGAAGAAGGAACAATAGACATACTAGACAGTGCGGCTGGAGCGAAACGTACCGTCCTTGAAGTCTCTCCAGCTCCCATGCCAGCACATGTCCTTTCCCGTCTTGATCTTCTTATCAGCTTATGTATGTCTTCTTCCTCTTCTGACTCTTCATCATCCTCCGTTCTCTTTCTCTTCCCAAAAGTTCTCTCTCGAGACACCATCAAGCGTCTCCCCTCATCCATGATCTCATCCAAATCTGAGTTAGCTATCGAAGTTGCTGCTCTAGTAACACTTACACCCGAACCCTGTGCAGCCGAGACCTGCACCACTTCAACTTGATCCATATCAAAATAACCTTGACCTCCAAAAACAGCGTCAAGATCTATATCCTCTGCAGCCGACACAACAGGCACAGCAGGAGCAGGAACAGCTTGAGTTGCTCTTGCCTGTCGCGGTTGAGGATCTCTGAACTCGTCCCCACCAGCAGGAACATACTCTGGGTTAATTAAAAACCCAAACAGTGGAGTATGCCTGGGACGACGTTCAGGGTTGCTCCTCGCACTTGAAGTGCGGCATTGAGCAAAGATACGTTTGCTCACAGATTCCACGTATCTTATCGGGCGTCTCTGAGGTAGATTCGGAGCCACATGGTTCAATATCATCTGGATAAAACGTGGGTACATAATGAACCGCTCCCGAGACATCGCCCTTCTTTGCCTGTCAATCTCGTAAAAGACCATCTGACTGATACTGTAGCGTTTATTGTAAGTCAGTGCAGTCATTGCAGACTGCATGGTCGCACCCATACCATCCGTGCCCGCCTTCCTCCCAGACATGCAAACTATCATAACGTGCATGAGGAAGCGCCACTGATCTAGAAGGAAACCCTTCCTCCTCTGGGTATCACCTAATGGACCAGAGTAGCCCATTCGGAGAAACGCTCCATCACGGAACGGAGCCACAAACTCTGTAGGGTCATCCCTAGTCTCTTCACCGAATCGTAAAGCCACCCGTATCTGTTCAGAATTGAACTGAACTTGCTGATTGTTCACAGTCGCTCGCATGACCGGGGGCTCAACACGACAGTCGTACTCGACCGTCTGCCAGAAGTCTTCGATATTTGGTAGAGATATCGGCAGAGTGTTTGTGATGGCATGAAAATTCCTCGAGCGTAGGAGGAAAGTTATGATCTCGCGGTAATCGTCCACACCGCTCGCCTCCGGGTCAAGGGTGATGTACATATTATGACCCGGGAAAAATTGTCTCTGATTGTCACCATCATCTCCTCCTGCACCTCCAGCACCAGCTACCGCAGCCATATCTGCAACAAACTAACCAAGTTAGATAGACGTTAATAAATAACACAAGTTCGCTGGTTACCATGAGCGAAGTTGTGATAAACTCTGTATAGGCGAAGTTAAAGTTGAGGCGAAGTTGGGAACAACTTCGCTTCAGCTTTAAGTTCGTCTAATTAATATTAAGTAAAGATCTAGGCGAAGTTAATGTTAACTTCGCCTCATCACAACATCGCCTCAGGCGAATTTAAGTTTCAGGCGAAGTTACGGATAACTTCGCCTCAGGCTAACTTAAGCTTCGGGCGAAGTTACGGATAACTTCGCCTCAGGCGAACTTAAGTTTCAGGCGAAGTTACGGATAACTTCGCCTAAATTCGCCTGAATCTGAATCGGCGACAGTGAGGATTATGGAACAACGTGCAGTTGATGATTCGGCTAGTTTAGACGATTAAGTACTCTTAAACACAAGTTTTAAGGACATGTTGACGATCAGTATGTTTATTAACACGTAACAACAAGGTTTGAAAATCGGTTGAATGTCTGACGATTCTAGGTTAATAACCGAGTCGAAACGACCCTTGATTAGCATGAAAGAACTTGTAATATATGATTAAACGACATCTCGAACCTTTGAATCTGAGTGGAATCTGGGAAAAAAGAACAAGGATACGGAATAAATAAGTTCGTCGGATAACTAGGAATAAGTAAGTTCGCCGGATAACTAGGAATAAACGATAAGTTCGCTGATTGAAAATAAGGACCAGATTCGACGTTAAGTATCCCTTATATAGGGGATCTGTTGTACAGGCGAAGTTACAGATAACTTCGCCTAGGCGAAGTTATCCACAACTTCGCCAGTTCAAAAACATCGCCTAAAATTTCAAAATTTAACCCTTAAAATGTTAACAGTTTTCAATTAAGTTATAAATTTTCCTTTAAGAAATAAATAACATGATCAATTCTAAGTAACCAGTTAAAAAATCATAAAACTATCTAAGTACAAAAACTTTAAAAGTTTAAAGTATAAGGGATCAAATTTCAGTCTAGTTAGGGACTACCACGTTTTAGAAAAGATCCGAACAGGAATCATACTAATTTCGTGACTGTCACATAGATCCGTGTTTAGCTGTATTATGACATATAGAGACAGGTTGTAAGCAGGTAATATACTTAAAATGGTTTTCATCGTTTCTGTGATACGAGTTAGGTTCAATTATGCCTCAAAATTTAAGTGGGCAACAACTCAGAAATATTGATGCCTCCTATCTATTCTCAAAGCGTATTTGGCTTTCCCCAAGTCACCCCGAATTGACCTCGACCCATAGTGTCTGATTAAGTTGTAAGTACTCTTCATCTATTTCCCGTTCTTCTTCTTACTCTAAGATTGAGAAGTCTTGATTTTATCATCACTAATATGTTTCAATAACTCCAAATATATATATTTTTTTTTAAATAAACATAGACTTCAAAGTAGAAATTAACTGCAAGTCCCGAATCTGGATCACTGCAGTATCTTGAGACGCTATCTTCACGGGAATCAGAACACACATGGGCTCGTGTATGACTGGGTAATCGCTTTTCTACCTATCATTCGGAAATATATATATGAAGATATGCAAAACTCTTAAGGAGTTTCCACGTAAAATCAAGTAAATTTAGTTTGTATCACATCTACTTTCACGCACCATAAAAAGTTACCATGACATACAATGACTGTCCTAAAGCCTTTTAAGCCTAATAACTTCACTAGTTAAGCACACAAAGTTAGTATATCTATCATTTTCCAAGGTTGGATCAATTTTCCGTTTAACATAGCTAACGAACTTCTTACGAAGTAACAGACTTGAAAAATAATTTCATTTCCCATTTCTTTCAAAATATTAACATTAATCGCCCCGACCAAAACAAAGTCTTCAGGTAAACGGCTATCCCGAAGATCCAACGGATCAGTTGGACCGACCACATACTAGTATGTGTCCTTCTAACTAAGTATGATCGACTAATTTTAAGCGAAAGAATGAAAAACTCATCATAAACCGCCCCGGTCACTATCAGTAATCTGGTTAATGGCTATCCTCAAAATCTACAAGTAGAAAATGAGGACCAAAACATATCCGAAGACAAGTCCTTCAAACTGATGTAACCGACATATCTTTAAGCGATTAGTGACGTTTTTTTTTTTTTTATCAATAATAAGAAAAGCATGGTTACTCGGGATTGATCATCCCATTCAGTTCACTAAGGTTTTGAAATCTGGATTTGTCAAACGCTTTAGTATATAAATCAGCGAAATTATCAAGCGTATCCACCTTTTCAAGCATTATCAGTTTCTTCTCAGCACAATCCCGTATGAAATGATGACGTATGTCAATGTGTTTAGTTTTACTATGTTTCACGGGATTGTTAGTTACTGAGATAGCAGCTGTGTTATCAATGCAAATAGGAGTAAGTAAGAAATTCAGACCATAGTCACGCAACTGTTGTTGTATCCAAAGAACCTGAGAGCAGCAGTTGGATGCTGCCATGTATTCTGCCTCACAGGTTGAAATTGCGACTGAAGTCTGCTTCTTGCATTGCCACGACACCAATCTGCCACCAAGAAACTGACATCCTCCAGTTGTTGACTTCCGACTCTGATTGCACCCTCCATAATCAGAATCTGTGTAAGCGACCAACTCCAAGTCTCCTCATCTTGGGTACCACAACCCCAGCTTCGGCTTGCCCTTGAGATACCTCAGTATCCTCTTTGCACCTTTCAAATGAGATTCTTTTGGATTTGCCTGAAAACGTGCACAAAGACAAACAGCAAACATTATATCAGGCCTAGATGCAGTTAAGTACATTAAAGAACCTATTATTGCCCGATATTGAGTTGGGTCCACATCTGCATCACCGTCTACTTCAGCACCCAATTTGTGATTGACGCAGATTGGAGTATCATATGGAGAACTGTCCTCCATCTTGAAGCGCTTGAGCACATCATGAACATACTTTGTCTGATGAATGAACATCCTGTCCTTCTTCTGATCAACCTGCAATCCTAGAAAGAAAGTTAGTTCACCTATAGCACTCATTTCAAACCTTTTCTTCATGACGGCTTCAAACTCCTGACACATGGAGACTTTTGACGCAGCAAATATAATGTCATCCACGTAGACTTGTACCAGCAGGAAGTCGCTTCCATCTCTTTTGAAGAACAACGTGCTATCAATTTTCCCTCTTTCAAAACCATTCTCGAGCAAGTAATCCGATAAAGTTGAATACCAGGCACGAGGTGCCTGATGTAATCCATACAACGCCTTGCTCAACCTGTACACGTGATCTGGAAAGTCTGGGTCAGGAAAACCCGGAGGTTGCTCAACATACACAACCTCATTAACTTTCCCATTCAAAAACGCACTCTTCACATCTAGCTGAAACACCTTCATCTTTTCATAAGCAGCAAACGCTAAAAACAATCTTATGGCTTCCAACCTAGCGACAGGAGCGAACACTTCGTTATAATCAATCCCCTCTTGTTGATTAAAACCTTTAACGACTAGCCTCGCCTTGTTTCTTATAATAATCCCCTTATCATCTCTCTTGCACTTAAACACCCATTTTGTGCCTATCGCATGCACATTCTTTGGTTTTTCAACCAAAGTCCAAACTTCCATCTTCTCGAATTGAGCAAACTCTTCTTGCATGGCTTCGACCCACGAGCTGTCCTTTAAAGCCATTTGATAATTCTTCGGTTCAATCTGGCTTATAAAGCAGGTATACAGGCAGTCATTGATTATTCCTGTCTCCTTAATGCTTGTATAAACACAGGTGTGTTCATTCAAGCTACTTCTCATTTGTACACCTGAGGACACATCACCAATCACATTATCCAAAGGGTGATCTTAGTGAATTCTCGTGGTCAGAACAGAACCGACATGCAAATTATCTTCCAAATTAGAAGAGATCTCATCAATGGTTGTTTCATGCTGAGAGTGAAAATGATTGATAAATTCTTCTTCAGCTGAGGCAGCAGGGGTACCGATAGTGTTTGATGAGGAAGGTTGACATTTATCAATCAACTGTCTTTGCAATAGATTTTCTTCCTCATCAAGTATCATCTTCGTCGCAGCTCTTTCTTCTTCCTCAGAAATTTCCAAATCCGGTACGTTAAACGACTTAAAAAGCTTAACATAGTCGAAAAGCTCAGCAGGTCCATTGCTAGGTTTTGGCGGTTGGTAACTTGTGATGTCGGTGTTACACACCACCTCCACCTTGCAAGTCGAAGTATTGAAGACACGTCTGTTGGGAGTACCAACAACATAACCGACTAATATTCCTTCATCGGCTACTTCTCCAAATTTAGAATTTGTCTTCAAGATCGAACAAGGGGACCCGAATGGTTCAAGACCACTCAAGTTGGGCTTCCTTCCATGCATAAGATCGTAACATGTTTTACCAAGTCTCTTAACAGTCACTCTATTCAGAACATAGCAGGCTGTAGCAACTGCTTCAGCCCAGAACATCACAGGAAGCTTCGAATCTGCCAGCATAGTTTTGGCTCCTTCAATTAAAGTTCGGTTCTTCCTTTCAGCCACTCCATTCTGTTGCGGAGTATACGGTGCGCTGTATTGATGTTCAATTCCTTTCTGAAGACAGAAGATCTCCATTTCAAAATTCTTGAACTCCGTCCCATTGTCACTTCTGATGAACTTAACTATTTTACCCATGACGTTCTCAACTTTGGTAATCAAATTCTTCACCATTTGAGACGTCTCATCTTTCGATTTCAGAAAATATACCCACGAATATCGCGAGTAGTCATCAGTGATCACCAAGCAGTAAGAAGTACCTCCTAGACTTTTTACATTCACGGGACCGAAGAGATCCATGTGAAGCAGTTCTAGAGTACTGTCAATTGAGTTGACCTTCTTGGTGAGATGGGATTTCTTGTGTTGCTTTCCCTTCTTGCATGCAATACATTTGTCTTCAAAGTTAAAACTTTTCAAGGGAACGCCCATCACAAGTCCATTCCTGACAATGTGGTTCATCTTCCGAAGATGAATGTGCCCCATCCTCCTGTGCCACAATTTGGATTCCGATTCGCTTGCTTTCGTCATTAAACATGATTCTCCCGTGGCCATTTCAGTAGACCTCATATCCATCACATAAGTATTTGTATCACGTGGAGCTTTCATCACTATCCACTCGTTTGGTATCTGAAAACCAGGCTTCAACACGATCGCCTCATTCTTCGTGAAATGAACAATATACTCCTTATCACAAATCTGCGACACACTCAGCAGATTGTGCTTCAACTCTTCTACAAAGTTCACATTCTCAAGAGTTATTTTCCCATTGGACACAGTTCCTTTTCCAGTAATTCTTCCTCCACTTTCACCAGCAAAGCTAACTCTCGCTCCTTGAACAGGTTTTAAGTCGTGCAACAAGTATTTGTTACCCGTCATGTGCCTGGAACAGCTGCTATCTACAATCCAAAGACTGTGGGCAGCCCTGTTCAACTGTTCCTGCACAATAAAGCAAAGGATTAGAATCTAGGGACCCAAGACCAATTGGTCTTGGATCTATACATCCCGTACTTCTGCTTTCCAAAGTTAGCATCTGGATAATTCCTGTCAGTCCTATTAGGAAATCTCCTTGGAAATTGAGTGTGTGGCCTTCCAAACCTATGTATATTGAAAGTATTATATCTTGTGGTTTGGTTATTAGCATTGTTAAACTGAGGTTTGTTTCTGTGAAAACCTAAATTAGTTACATATCGAAACTTTGAAGGGTTTTCATATTTAGCAGTACTAAAATTACCATTAGCCTTACTCTCAGTTTTAATAGGCCTCACACCTCTGAATTTCGGCGTCAGAGGGCAATTGCAACAAGATGTCCTAACTTATTACACCTAAAACAACACCTATGCTCCATTTTCTTTTCAAAGGTTGTTTTAGATGTAGAGGCTGTGTTACCGGCCGTTCGTCTCACATAAGGTGGTACGTACGGGTTGAGTGGAGTACTCTTTTTATAGGTTTTATCTTTTTCTCCACCAGTGGGTAACACTACCTTCTCTTTTGTCTTACCCGATTCGGACAACTTATCCGAATCTGATGAGACTGGACTCGTAACAGAAATCTTCACACTTGAAACAGGCGAACTCGTTTCGCCACTACTAACACTTGGTTCTTTACTCGTAACTTTGATTGGAACTGTCTGAGGAACTTCAAAGTCAACAGATTTCTGAACACTAGGGTTAAAAGTGTAATTGTGGTTATAAGGTGGTGGAACCTCGTGATAACCAATTCCTCCCCTCTTTGTAGAGGTACCTTGATCACTAACAAGGTGATCAAGAATAGCTGAGGAATTTCTGAACTGTTCAAGTTTTAGGTTCAGTTTCACCACTTTCACCTGGTGGTCAGCAATCTGCTTTTCTCGTTCAGCAATCAGTTTCGTATTTTCTTCTAAAACCTCATAACTTAGATCAATTACTTCAATTTTTTCAGCAAGTTTTGTTTTTAAGCTTTCAACATCTTTTTCACACGCTTTTATTTTAATTTTGTAACTGTTTTCTCTTGCTTTCATAAAGTGATGATCTTCTTTAAGAGTTTTAAATTCAGCATCTAAACGAACATACTGATCAGTTATGGTAGCAAGTTGCTCAGACAAATTCTCACATTTAGTACAAATAGATTTAGAACTTACCTCGGAGAGTTGATCATTGTTATCTGCCATGAAAGCTTTTTCCTTACCCGTAGCTTTCTCTTCTCCGTTAATCTTCTCAAAATCTTCATTATCAACCTTAGCCATATTTGCCTGCTCACTAGTTTCATTCGAATGCAGGTTCCAGTTGTATTCACCTGCTTCTCTGGACAGCATGGCATTGACTTCTTTACTACTCCCAGTGTGCTGTGCAGACCGGCCCTGACCACGTTCAACTCGCTCGTTTCTGCACTCTTTGGCAAAGTGCCCGTTTTGTTGACAGTTATAGCACTTCACCTTAGACTTGTCGAACCCTGGCCTGCCACCAACAAACTTTCTCCCCGTCTTTCTCATAAACTTCTTCACTCTCCTCACTATCATGGCCATCTGCCATTGTAAATCCATTTCCTCCAGATCATCAGCATCGATCTGGTCATAGTCTTCATTTAGCATCGCAGGATCAACCACCTTTCCTTGAATATAGTTTTCATATGAAGCAATAAATGAAGCATAGAGGCCAAACTGCTCTTCAGCAGATTTGACGCTCATTGGCATCTTAGAGTAATTATTGCTTGAGGAACTTGAAGATCCACTACTCTGGCTTGCTGTCTGTTGAGTACCACTTGATCCACCCGCAACAAAGCAAACATCCCCATTTGAGTTTACTGACACATGCCCCTCCTGTGAAGAATTGGCACCCGACTCACCCTTCGAGTAGTAGGTGGCAGAATCAGTCTTTGAACTTGTATTGGAGTTTACTTTAGCACCGTACATGCCTGGATCTTGAACCTGATCCATAGATGTTTCTTTTCTTACCATATTAAGCTCAAAAGTTCTGAGCTTGTTGACAGTGGTTTCAAGATCATAAGTAGGGAAGTCCTTGTCTTCCCTCATCAGTACAGTATACATCTCCCATTTTGGTGGGAGAGCATCGAGAAGTTTTTCCACAATCTCTTCTTCTCGGTATGAAATGGAGTAGTTACTCAATTCAGTCATTAGATGATAATATCGAGTGATAATGTCATCCAGAGATTCGTTCTTTAAGTACTTAAAGACTGAAAATTGAGTCTTGAGCAACTTTATCTTTGAAGCCCGAATACCTACATTCCCTTCAAATCTGCTCTCAAGAGCTTCCCAAAGCTCTCTAGCTGATGTATACTTTCTGAACGTATGGAGGATCTCCTGTGGAAGAGCCATTGTGATTCACAGCATGAGCCTTGCTCTCGGCTTCATACATCTTTTTCTCCTCCTCTTTCATTTTACTGTATTTCTTGATTTGGTCTCGACCCTCATACTCCATGATTGGTGGAATATATCCATCTTGGATGCATACCCACATCTTCGCATCCTGGTACTTAACGTATTGTATGAACCGATCCTTCCACGCGACAAAATCGGTTCCCTTCAGCAACCTTGGGGCCTTTGTAGCTGACCCCGCTTCAACTTCCATCTTTACAAGCTCCGAAATGTTGATCGACGACATCCTTCTTGAAGACTAAGAAACCCGAAAAATTCTGAAAAGGCGAAGTTTAAAAAAATTCCTCTGAACAGTACTGTAGGCGAAGTTAAGGATAACTTCGCTTAAGTAATAACTTCGCTGGATCCTTCTTAAATTCGCGTGACTGGGCGAAGTTGAGAATAACTTCGCTTAGGGTAAGCGAACTTAGAAATTAGGCGAACTTGAAGAAAACTTCGCTGAGCTAGGCGAACTTGATGAGAACTTCGCTTAGTTAGGCGAAGTTGAGGAGGTAGGCGAAGTTGTGAATAACTTCGCTTCTCCTTATATCTTCGCTGAAACCCTACGTATCCTGACGGCAACTTCGCCTGATGAACAGCAACTTCGCCTGACGAACTTAAACTTTCTGCAGATCTGAAAATCGGATTTTAATGACGTTTTTGACGGTTTAAAGGCTTGAACACACTGGTAGGAGGCTAGAATGAGCAAAAACACCAAAAACTCGTCCCGTGAATACCCGAAATGAGACGAATTCTACACCCGCGTGAATATCCCGAACCACACAATCGAGCAAAAGCTCTGATACCAATTGTAGGTTCCCTGGACGGATCACACGAGATATCCCGATATACACAGGTGCGGAATCCCTGTGTAGATCGTTACGGACGTAGAATACAAGCTCACCAACACACGAATACAATCCGAACAAACTCACGTTATATTAATAACTCAAACCGTGATACTTACAAACTCTCGACCTCACGTCACTTGACTCACTGAATTACACGTAAATTAACCAACTAAAACCGTAATCCGTAATCTATATAAATACACGACAACTTCGCCTCAGGCGAAGTTGTCCATAACTTCGCTTGTTCAACAAGTTCGCCTAGGCGAACTTGTCAACAACTTCGCTTGGTTAACAAGTTCGCCTAAGCGAACTTGTCAACAACTTCGCTTTAAACAAACAAATACATAAACAATATTACAGACTCGATTACAGACATTAGACATATGAACTACTGACATCTATGCACCAACAGATAACCAATCCATACCCAATACAACATCAAAACCAGCAAGAGTCATAGGTAGCAATTGAATAGGCAAAACATAACCGGCTAACAAGATTTTTCCGTTTTCTAAGGCTTCAGAGATTTTAACAATATCGCCATTAGCGGTTTCGACGCTTAGAGTTTTATTTAGTTTGATTAACGGTTCGTTGAATAGACTACAAAACTTATAATTTATAAAACTCAAATTGGCTCATGAATCAAACAAAACTCTAGCATAGGCGTTGTTAATAAGGAATGTGCCGGTTATAGTTTCCGACATGTCAGCCGCTTTCTTCGTGTCAAGGATAAAGACTCTTGCATTGCCCTTCTTGGCTCATTCCTCTGACCGCTACCACCCGCACCACCAGTCACGGGTTTATTTTTAGGACATTCAAAGCTAAGATGTCCCATCTCTTTGCAGTTATAGCAGGTCATCTTCTTTTTCCAACAGTCGGCCGTGGCGTGGCCGGGTTTATTACCCGATTCACACACTCGCCCAGCAAGGTTGCATCTACTCTATGATGCTTCTTGCAGAATTTGCATTGAGGGATGCCGAAATTGGAGCTGGACCTTCGTTGGTCAATCCCTTTACCTTTGAAGTGGGTATCTCCACTTCTTCTCGAGTCAAGTGATGGTACAACTTTCCTATCTTCCTCTTTGTTGCGGATCTTTCCGCCCATTAGATACCCAGCTAACTCCATCGCGGAGTCAGCAGTTTGTGGTAAGTGTGATCTTACCATGTCACGAATTTCTCGAAGTAGTCCCCATATATAACGTGTTACTTTGCTAGACTCGGGGGTCACAAGCTGGGGGATTAAACGGAAATACTCGAGAAATTTCGTATTGTACTCACGAAGGTTTGTTCTGACAACCTTGTGAGCCAAGAACTTTGTTTGGATTTATTATGTCTCATACATTGGACAGAATTTCGACATCACTAACTCCTTGAATTCGTTCCATGTTAAACTATACACCGCTTCTCTTCCCTTACTTAAGAGTAACGCGTTCCACTACTCGTGCGCTTCGCCTTTGAACATTAAAGCGGAGTATTGGATCTTCTCTTCGCCGTACACTTGCTGGTGATTACAATAGTTTCCTTCTCTTCAAGCCACCTTACGGTATTGATGGCCCCCTTGTCACCATAAAATTCTTTTGGCCCATAATATTTAAAGTCTTTAAACGTACAACCACCAATCTTCAGTTTCTTAAATTCTTGCCTTATGCTTCCATCGGCATTTGATTCACGCATGCTTTCGTCCATGCGAGAGGGTCTAGATCGGGGTTTTGAAACAGACCTTTGAGAAGGATGTTCAGATCGGGAATGTTTTGTTTGGGATCTATTTTCAGATGCTTCTTTAACAACTTTATCAATCATTTGTTGTATTTGGTTCATGTATTTTTCGGGAATCGGATCCTCTTGTGCTTTTTCGGGACCTTTCCCTTTCGCTTCTCGTTTCTCGGCTTCATTTCGGGAAACCTCACGATTATCGCTTTGTCTAGACATTTTCTTTTAAATCTTTTTATCTTTTATATTTCCTGATCTGAAATTAACACATTCTTTTTCTTATTATACAAGTTTTATTTAATTCACATTCATATACATATCATAAATGATATGTATATCTTTTTACAACATTCTTTATATATCGTTTAAAACGATATATAAGATCCTATCCTTATTGTGTATGTTATATATCACACATATCATACAAACTATTTTACACACAAACTTCGTCGCCTATTCCATCATCTTCTCAATCTTTCATAAACTTCTTCACAACTTTGGTGAGCTTGGTACATTTGCGAAGTAGTTTATCTCCCATCTTCTTTTTCTTCTTTCCATCAACATGAATTTTCTTCCTCAACTCATCAGTCTCTTGTAGGGCTCGATCCAAATGCTCCTCTTGGGACTGCGGTATGTTGGTAGGATATCCATATCTTGGTGGTGGGTCGCGGTAACCCATCATCACAATGTCGTAGTGGTTCTTGGGATCTGGGTATGGCGATGCAGTCTCGTCGGAAGGATAATTGAAGAATGCGTTGGCCGCTTCATTCTGTTCACGGATTTCATTGGCCTGTTCTTCAATGGATGGAATCTCGCCTTGATAAGGTGGGAAACTTGTTGACGTCTTTCCCTTGAGTTCATGGAGGAATTGCATGTACGGGTCTACAGATCCATAGCTTGGGTTTGAGTGTTGCTCCTCCATTGATGTGTTTACTTTGTTCGGATTGTCCGAGTATTCTTCCTCGGGGTCGGTTTCCTCCATAGGTTCTTCTTCGGTCATTTCTGGGTCGGTTTCCTCTTCTGGTTCTTCCTCCAGTTCTTCTTCCGTCATTGCTGTAACGATTCTGGCAAAACCAGGTATACCCGAACCGGTATATACTATTTATGTGTTATTTAGTAATGAATATATGAATTATAATGCGTTTATACGAGTATGTATGATTCATAGTACGGACTACACTCGATTATGCAGTTAATCGTATTGAAAATACGATTAACCGATTAACGGTTATTGTAGCCCGAACGAATCGAGGATTATATTATAGACGAGATATATGATATTTAGTGATGTTTACGAAGTGTTAAAGCTTCGGGATAAGTGAATTAAAGCACAGAAAATGAATTTTCGATTTAATGGTACGTCGGTACGTTAAACGAAACCTTTAATACCAAACCGAGCGAGAGACGATCGATCAAGCCAAAAAAGATGCGCAACTATTAATAATATGATGTTTTAAGTTAATAAATGTCATGGTTTAAGTTTTTTTAAGTTTTAAATCGGTTTTATATAAATTTCATTTTTAAGTCGAAAACGACCGTTTTAGCCTCGTTTTAAGCTGAATTAAACATTTAACCGAAAAACGAACTGAACCAGATTATCCAAAACGTTATCCGGATTTCCGAAATCCAAATGAGTGGCTAAAAATGGAAAGGTGGGTCCCACCCCACCTCCCCCCTTGGTCCGATCGGCATAGGGGATAAACCCCTAGCCTTTTGTTATTTTTTTAGAACAACATTTGCATCATCCTTCTTCCTCTCCATTATATGATCTAAAAATCCAGAATTTTAGCAAGAAAAGCAAGGTAAAAATCGAGTTATTTACGTTTCCATCTTCTTTTCTTGAGTTTATTTGCAAGAAAATGAGGTTTCAAGTGAAAAAGGGTGAAAACCCGAGATGAAAACCGATTCTTGCATGATCAAGTGATGTATACGGGTTATACAAGGGATCTTGGTCCAAGAAAGGAGTTAAACGAACCAAAAACGAATTTTTACGGTTTAAACATTAGTTTTGAAACGATAACCGAAACTATAGTGTAAGAGGCTTGATAGTGAGTGTAACTTGCTTGGTATTGTGGTATGTTGGTTGTAGGTTCTGTATTTAGTGGTAAATAAGGAGGAAAGACGAGTTTGTAGCTTGTAGTGGCGGAAAACAAAAGGTATATTCGGTTTATGTTCGGTTATGAGTGTTTTGGACAGATTGTGGTACATTTAGAGTTAGGATACGAAATTTCACAAAGATGATCTACACATGAAAATATGAGATCTTTGAAAATTTGGTAATTTTTGGACAAAGGATGAATATTTGGTGAATTTAATGCTTGGTTTTGGCTAAAAATGGTGAAAAATACTTAAATATCATGATAAATTCTGGAAAATTCCAGATAAGCTTTTTATAACATGTAAAAGTCACACACAAAATTTTAGGTCAGTTGAATAAGTCTAAGTAGGCTTTTCGGTTAAATGAGTTCTAGGGTTTTCTAGCTCGGTTTTAGTGAAAATGGCATGTAAAAAGAGATTTTGGTTCTGTAAAAATTACATGGGACTATGTGGATGGCAGGGGTCATCCAGGAAAAATTTGGGATTTTTCTAAGGTCGTTTGGTATTTACGACATATTTAGTGTTTAAATGGTGTTTAAAAATAGATAAATAAATATTAAATATAAAAATTAATTCTGGAAATATTTTTATAAAATTCCCCACTGTCAAAAAGTGATTTGTGAAAAATTTCAAGATCCGAGATTAAATGGATAATTATTTGTGCAAAACAAACTTTTAAAGTCTAAAACGCGTAAACCGATAAAGTTCGCCTAAACGAGCTGACTGGTGTATAAAAACCCTAAAAATGAACTATTTTCATACAACTGAGTTAAACAGGTAAAAATAAATCATCCGAAAATAATTCGGATGATTTGGGTAATTTTATCTGATTAGTACACTAAAGACGGAAACGGGTCCCGCGGCCAATTGGGGCGTCTAAACCGAGCTCTAATTTCACAACTTTAATTAAATTATCAGTCAACAACTATTTTCGGGTTGTGTGTGACCAAACTCATTTTTGAACGTAAAAACGGATAACCGTGCTAGGCACGCAAAACTGGGAAAACGAACTAACAGTAATTTTAACTATTGAACTCTAAATGATATCACAATCTGAGTCCGGAGAAGTGTTTCTGGGTTAACATTGCCCCCAGAACGGGTACAGTTTGGGTTAACAGTGTCCCCAGATGTACCGGTTAACACGGTTAAAGTTATATTAATAGTGATTGTATAGTAACGAACTTAGGGATCGTATTACTGATCCGGATTAGTAGCTGCGTACTGTGTTACCTACTTGCTTGCGAAAGGTGAGTTTCACGAGCCCCTTTTTCTGAATTGTTTTTAAATATTTTCTCGGGGCGGGAAGCATGTTATTATCAAAATGTTTAAGTACATACTGAACGCATGGATTTGCGTGTATTTATATATATTTTATTGTACGGGAATCGTACGGAAATGTACTAAGATGGTAATTGTCTGAGTTGCTAACATTGTAAGGCCCCGTAACACGAGTGATTAGCTAAAAGCCGGTAGAGTGTGAATAGTACTATTGGTCTGACAAACCCAACTAGTCCGGCATGGATTTGCTGATGTTTCCCAGCCAGTTGCACATGTCTATTTTGTTGTTATTTATTTTTGCTATGTAATGTTAGGCATAATGGTTTGGGGCAGGTTCGTGGGCGGAGTATGCCACGAGGTTGTATGTGGATAGTCAGAGGTTTCACTTGTGGGCTCAGCATAATTACATCGCTAATATATGATTATTATAATGATTTGTCACTGTTTATTTAAATTAGTGAAACTCACCAACTATTCGTAGTTGACCCGTTTTCTTTACATGCTTTCTAGGTACCCCCAAACTGGAATAATTGCTACATGCTTGACGATGCGTGCTTTTTGTGGAAGCTAAATGATCTTTTTGTATTAAATATGTTAATGTACTGTTGGTAAAACTTAGGTGTTAACGCCTAGACGGTAACTAAACTCGGAACAATGTAATATGGTGTAAATTAATGTAGTGGTGTTTTCTTTATAAGCAATGCTGTTGATATCAGACGTGTCTGTTGCATCCCGTTTACGTTTCCGCTGCGGTTACGGGGTGTTACAATTGCCGACATGTGAATCTTTTCGTATGGCATACCCTCATCTTGGGCTTGTGAGATGGCCCTTGATAATTGGCAGTATCCATGGTTGAAGTGCCGGTACGCCACCTCCTTTGGTCGGAGTGACATTTCATCCATTCGGAAGATGGAGATTTGGGTTCCTCCTTGATTGGGATATTTGAGAGAAACTTATACGAAGGATGTGGATTTGGCGGTACATAACCAGTTGGGAAATATTGTGGTTCCTCCGTGGGTTGATAAATAGGGATATCTGATGGGTAATATGTTGGTATTCTGACGGTTGATACATTGGCATAGTCGGTGGATGATAGCTCGAGTGCCTTGGTGCCTAAACACTTGGCTTCGGTGAACTATTAGGGATCGGATAGTGCCTTGAGGGTTGGTATTCTCCATGTGGTGTGTTATTTAAATGGTAGATTGGACTTGGGTCGGGATGTTTGTGTTCTTCATTGAAAAAGGATTCAAAGTAGTCTTTGCTCATGACATTTCTCGGGAACTTGTAGTATTTCCTCGCTCTTCTTGCTTCTTTATCATAATATTGTATTAATTCTTCATAAGACATCTTGATAGGTGGTTTAGATTGAAGAGAGGGAAAGAAAGGATTACCAACCAATCTTATCCCTATTCAAATAAACAAATAAATATTTCCTATGCTTGAATCGAAGCTTGGGTATTGTTTTATGATACCCAATTCGCTAATATCGATGGCTCTGATACCAACCTGTCACACCCCCAATCTAGGCCTAGGAGTGTGACCCATAAGTTGGTATCGTGTTTGTAAATAAATCAGAGTTGCGGGTTTAAGCAGAAGTCTTTATAAAACAAAGGATCGATATTATAAAATATTTACATTACAAAAGGACGAGACGAAATTCTCGTTTAGTTTACTTGTTTATAAGTTTACAAAACCAACATATTTTAATATTTACATAAAAGTTATCCGAGCCATCGGATACTTGAGCTTCTTCGTCTTGCAAGCTCTATTCCTGATTACCTGCAAAATGTTAATAAAATACGTCAGCAACGAATGCTGGTGAATATGCTGACGCTAAAAATATTTTCTTTACTTAATTACCCCTCAAGACTACATAAGCCTCGTCCCATCTTGGCTTAGGAATAATCAAGTTAAATAATCATTATAAAGTCGAGTCTCTGCACTAGGTCACCTCAGCGAAACACTGCAGCGTTTATGACATAACTTGGGTACTATAAATATACACAAGACCATTCCCCACTCGGACATAACTTGGGTCCGGCCCATCGTGGATGGAGGTCGTGGCCAAGCGTGGTGCGATGTGCCCACCGCGTTCCACATATGTAAGGATCCAGACAAACGTATACCATAGCCTGAGGGCTGGCTCATACTCTTATTTACAACGTTTTTAGAGACACATAGCCTCATGTAAAGTTTTACACATAACACGTTTGTTTGTTTGAAAACAAGTTTGTAAAAGTGGGGCGTATTCACCTTTCAATGGGATCGGCTTCCAACACCGTCCGTTAGTTTCTCCTTCGCTATCTCGCACCTATAGTACGAGTATAACATTCATTAGTCGGATACATGATCCGGCTTAAGACCTTTAGTCTTATTTATCTCGATGAACCTTTAGTTCATTATCTTATTTACTTTAAAACCTTTAGTTTTAATAGTAATTTATAAACCTTTAGTTTATATTGAAAACCCGACGTTTCTTCTTCTTTAAGAAACGTGTTCGTTTCTTTATTATTTAAGTATACTCATTATACCTAAATAATATATTTATAACAAAGAGTAATTATCTACATATATATATATATATATATATATCATATTTCTTTTCTTTCTTTGTTATATCTTTGTTTGTCATCGAGTAAAACTTCGACTTGGGTATTAAGCCGTTATAATATTTTATTATTATTTTGGTCGGGCATTATGCCTACCTTGCTTGGCTTAGAAATACCCTCAACACTCGGGCAGCACTTCGACGCAACTTGCTTCTCAACGTTCACTTGATCAACACTCCTTTCCACACTTGGCACGATTCTCGAGACAACCTTGGCACGCACTTCGAGACACACTTGAAACGTACTTCAAGGTAAACTCCGGGTCTCCATGCAGCACTTCGGGATGGCACGTAATGAGGTTTTGGGGCACGTTTATTGATGGGGATCGATGGCACGAACTTCGAGGTAGAGTGAGAAGCTAGAGAGAGAGTAATGTATGTGTTTTGTGGTGTGTTTGGGCTGAGCTCGTGGCTGCCCTATTTATACCCATTTTTGGACCCCATCGCTGTACGCGATGGGTCACCTGGCAGACCTATCGCGTACCGCGATATAGGTCTGTTGAGTCATGTGTAGGCCTGCAACGTGTCGACATGTGGCAGGCGTTGTGACGCGTGGCACCACGTGGCACACGTCGTGCCACCGCTTGACACATGGCACACGTGTCACAACGTGTCAGGCCACATCATCGCGGTACGCGATGACGTTGGCTCAACAGCGGTCGCGTACCGCTGTTGACTTCTTCTAGAAATTTGACCAAGCCCCATCGCTATACGCGATGGGGTTGTCCTTTGTCCTGTCATGTACCGCGAGAGGACAAGAGATCAGATTTTCCATTTTGATCCCTGGAGTTTGGAAATTGGCAGAATTGGTCCCTTGACTTTGGAAACTTTGACATTTTGGCCCGAATTTTACGTGATGTTACAATACCCGGCCACCAAAAGGTAGCACGAAGATCGAAATACATCTTATCCGCACCGGTATGAACAGAATGCCGCGAATTGTGAGCTTCGTCGAGTATACAAGTACGAAGGTAATCGCGATCGGGAACCCACAAACGATTGAGAAAGTACAAAAGACCATTGGGTTTGGTTTCAAGTTGAAGTTCGGCTCCACATGACATTTCGTCGTACATGTTACCTTCTTCAATAGAGGTACGTTGGGCTTGAAAGATACGAATTTGAAGATCGGTTTGAACAAGGACGCTTAGAAGCAGAACGGATTTAACATTAACCTTTCGACTTAGGGCGTCGGCTACAACATTCGCTTTACCGGGATGGTAGCGAATCTCGCAATCGTAATCATTAAGTAATTCGGCCCATCGTCGTTTTCTCATTTTGAGATCTTTTTGGTCAAAAATATGTTGAAGGCTTTTATGATCGGTAAAAACCACACATTTCATACCATAAAGGTAATGTCTTCAGATTTTAAATGCGAAAACGACGGCACCAAGTTCGAGACCTTGAGTCGTATTCTCGTTAACCTTTAATTGCCTTGATGCGTAAGCGATGACTTGACCTCGTTGCATAAGAACACAACCAAGACCTTGATGGGAGGCATCGCAAAATACAACGAAATCGTCGGGAAGGGTTAGAACGAGAGCATTGCAAAGCATGTCCTTGAGAGTACAAAAGGCTTCCTCTTGCTTCGAACCCCAATCAAAAGGTTTTCCTTTATGAGTGACAGAGGTAAGAGGCAAAAAGATCTTAGAAAAATTTCGAATGAAACGCCGATAGTATCCGGCCAAACCGAGGAAGGATCGAATTTCCGTGGGAGTCGTTGGAGTTTTCCAATCCTTAACGGCCTCAATTTTAGCAGGATTAACATGAATACCTTTGTCGTTTACGGTATGTCCCAAAAATTGAACTTCCTCGAGCCAAAATTCACATTTGGAGAATTTGGCATAGAGTTTTTGGTTTCTAAGGAGTTCAAGAATGGAACGCAAATGATACTCATGTTCGGCTTTGGATTTAGAAAAGATGAGAATGACATCAATAAAGACAATAACGAATTTATCAAGGAATGGTTTACAAACGCGGTTCATGAGATCCATAAATACCACGGGTGCATTTGTTAACCCGAAGGGCATAACCAAAAATTTGAAATGTCCATATCGAGTATGGAAAGCGGTCTTAGGAATGTCCTCTTCGCGAACACGCAATTGATGATAACCCGATCGAAGATCAATTTTTGAGAAACAATTCGTGCCTTGAAGTTGGTCGAATAGGTCATCGATACGTGGCAAGGGATATCGATTTTTGACAGTAAGCTTGTTAAGTTCTCGGTAATCGATGCACATACGAAACGAACCATCCTTCTTTTTCACGAAGAGAACGGGAGCGCCCCAAGGAGAAGAGCTAGGATGAATGAAACCTTTGTCGGAAAGTTCTTCGAGTTGGTTCGACAATTCTTGCAATTCCGACGGGGCTAGACGATAACGAGCCTTGGCCACGGGCATCGCGCAGGGCACAATATAGATTTGGAATTCAATCGGACGAACGGGCGGAAGACCGGTAACATCATCGGGAAAGACATCGGGGAAATCATGAACGATAGAAATATCTTGGATTTTCCTTTTCTTTTTTGTCCTTTGTCACCGAGAGAGCTAAAAACGGAACGTACTTTTGCGATTGGGAGCACGACATAAGATATAGTCTTCTAGAAGTAGCGTTTCCAAAGACTTTAAGAATTTTGCCGTTGACGATCGGAATGCGAATGAATTTATCGAAACAAACGACTTCGGCACGGTGCAAAGATAACCAATCCATGCCTACTATGACATCGAAACTTCCCATTTGCATCGGGATGAGATCGGTGGAGAATTTATGATTAGCAAGGATAAGAGTACAATCATGGACGACGGAGTTGATGGTAATAGAATTGCCATTGGCGACTTCAACAGAGAACGGTCGGGAAAGCTTAGTTCGAGGCATCAAAAGTTTCGACTCAAATTTCAAAGAAATAAAACTTCAATCGGCACCAATATCAAATAAAATAGAAGCCAAATGGTGGTTCACCAAAAACATACCGTTCACGACATCGTTTGCCACTTGAGCTTGATTCGCGTTCATCATGAAAGCTCGCCCTTGGTTTTCATGGTTGACTTGAGGTGCTTGTTGTGGAGGTGGAGGTGGTGATTGGATTGCTTGGATGGGTTGGATGAGTGGTGCATTGAGTTGGGGAGGTTGGGGTTGATAGGTTTGGACTTGATTAGCTTAGGTTTGGTGGTATGGCATGGTTACGGTTTGAGCTTGGTTGGCAAAGGTTAGGCGTGGGCAATTGTTACGGAAATGGTTGGGATCTCCATAATTGAAGCAAGCTCGGGGTTGTTGGGGTTGGTTTGGTGGGTAGGGTGCATATCGGTTTTGGGAATTTTGGGGAAATGTTCTTGGTTGGTTTGGTTGGTTAGGTTGGTTTGGTTGGTTAGTTGGTTTCGTTGGGTGGATCGGCATGTGGTGTGGAAGTGACCAAATCGGTTACAAATTATACAATGGCGACACGGCGAGTTTGTTGGGTGGTGAAGTTGGCAAGTGTTACATAGCGGGGAGTTACCAACGTAAGGTTTTCAGTTTTGGGGTAGAGTTTGGGCTTGTTGTTGTGGTTGAGGTTGGGTGACGGCATAGTTTCGGTAGTTGGTTTGGGCTTCTTTTTGTTGTTGTTGTTGTTGTTGTTGTTGTTGTTGTTGTTGTTGTGACGGGATGAGTTGAAATAGTTGATGGCTTGTGGTGAGGGTTCAACCTTGGCTTGCGGCGCGGGCTCGGGCTTAGCTTTCTCACTTGATTTTTTGAGGGTTAGGGTACCTTCCTTCACATGACTTTCCGATAGCGCACCGGCAAAAGCGATGGCTTCCTCAAGGTTCGCGGGTTTGCTACTCATGACTGAGTCCTGGATTTTCATTGGTAGACCCCCAATGTATGTCAAGTTGACGTTCTGCTGGGGTAACCAAGTGAGGTACGAGAACGCTCAGCTCGTGGAAACGGAGCGAGTAAGCAGCATTATCACCACTTTCTTGCTTTAGGTTCCAAAATTCTTCCTCAAGCTTTTGGAGCTCGTGTTTGGGACATAATTCCTTCATCATAAGTGCCTTGAGTTTAGCTCATGGAAGAGCCATGGCCACATCCGAATCTTGGAGGTGCATAACACTACCCCACCATGTTAGGGCGGTTTTCCTATACATGCCTGAAGCGAAGTTTGTCTTTTTCGCTTCGGGGCATTCGCTGTGTAAAAACACATTCTCAACAGATTCGAACCAATGAAACAAGGTAGTTGCACAGTTGGTTCCAAAGAACTCGGACATGTTAGCACTATTAAATTGCTTGAGTAGGTAAGATGTGGGTTTGGGTTCAACGGGTGCAACAACGGGTGCGGGTTGGGCAGCTTGGATTTGGGTTATAAGTTCGGGAATCACAACGGCCATTTGTTTGGCGATGAGAGCGGCCATACGTCAGGTGGAGTTCTTGCGCGGTTGGCGTCTTAGCGGAGGCATGCTAAAAGTTTATAAAGAAAATGGAATAAGTTTTAGGTAAAAAGAAATGAATATGAAAGTGTATAAAAAAAATAAAATAAGATGGAGTTGAGGCTTATTGATTGTGAATCCTAGAGTTAGTAAGTAGGAGATGTTAGTGTTAGATAAAAATATAAATCTTTGTATATAAACAACAAAACCGAAAACAATAGTAAATGGTTTTTGAGAAGTTAAAGCTTAAAAATTTGAGATTTTGAGATTTATAGAGTCGGAAAAATCGTGCATGATCCACCATGACTTGATATTCCAACACTAAAAAGTTTAATAAAAACCACGTTGGAGTATAAACATGTGTATGTACCACCGAAACTTTTCATGTTTTCGACTCAAATAACGATAATAACACAATAAATCGAGATACAACGTCATGTCAAAATGCTAGTACACGTACCACCATAGTTCTACTGTTTTGACATCGAAAATAAGGATGGTGACCGGAACGCTCGCATTCGACTACTTAAAGTATTGACATTTATAACACGATTTGTGGCCTAAAAAATGAGCATTATAACTCAACCATTCCAGGTAAGTAAATCACCTTTGATTCTTGGAATCTTTTTGTCAAATGGTTATTTTATAATGTCTCGTTTTCTGTGATGGCTACAAACCCGAAATAAACGCAACCTTTAAGGATACCTTGGAAATACTATTAAAGTGTGTGTACGTGAACATTTAGCATATTAGTGAATTTTAAACAAGTTTATAAATAATATGCAATATGAACAACCAATTATAGAGTAAACACGTATAAGCACACATATAGGACCCTAAGCATAACAATTCTAGGTCATTACGTCTAACCAACTATCCTATTGTCATGGCTCTGATACTAATTTGTCACACCCCGACCAAAGGCAGCAAAACATGCCGAGGTGTAACGATTGCCCATAAGCACATGACACTATTAAAGCGACAATATTTAATAAACTCGTTTCATTTCACATCATCGAAAATGTCACATAACAATATTCATAACAAGTCATAACAAAATATAGCAAATCAAATATTGTTCATTTTTGCTAATATCCTAATGGTATTTGTGACGTTTTCTTCAAGCATCCGAAATCAACCAAGATGTAAACCTGTAACATTTCATAAAATAAAGTTTGTCAACACAAAGGTTGGTGAGCAATTCATAAGTTTGAACATATAGATATGTAGTATGAAAGATCCACAAAACTAGTATACGAAACAAAATAAAATCTATAAACTTGGATATATAGTTATCGCTAAACAAGTTAGCGATATCTAGCTATAAGGGGATGCCAAATTGTCTAGGATTTTATAGTTATTGTTAATTGCGTTACGTAAACGACACCTTGCCATAAGGGGTTGCCAAATAGTCTAGGATTTATAGTTCTACCATCCAAAAGCGATAAACACATAGACATTTAAGCATAGAACACCAAATCGAGCAATTATTCAAGTAAAGTATACAATAACGTTTGTGGTTAAAGACCCAAGTATAAAACATTTAGTTTAGATAAGATGAAATGTCACCCCCAAGATAAAATATAGAAAATGGGGTATGAAAGTACTCACGTTCAAGTAATAAACTTGAAAGATTGATTATTTGAAGATTTGCCGGAACGACGAGTCTAACGTATGAAGCCTAAATAAAAGGAAGTCTTGGATTTATAAAGGTTGCCTTAAAGATCTTTAAATCAAATAATTGTTGCAAAGTAAACAATTAAAGTTCAAGGTTTAAAATGTAACTATTTAAGAAGTTAGTGTCACACCCCCAAATTTCCACTAACGGAGTTTTACCGTAAGGCGGGTGACAAACCAGGATCCGAACACATTAATCACACCAAACGACATCTATATGGTCTTAAAAGTTTTAACAAATCAAAATAAAATGTTCAGAGTACTTAAGTGCTAGTGCAGAAGCTAAACAAAGTGCGGGAGCCATCTCCCAAACAAATTTAAATAATTCATGGCGCTACAAGCGCAAAACCAATATCAAATAAATGCTTTCAAACTTAAACCAATGCGAGTCCATCCATGCAATGTTATCCTAATCCAAGTGCTTGTTAGTGACCTGAGGAAAACATGCTAAAAAGAGTCAACACATATGGTTGGTGAGTTCACAGGATTTCAAAGTAAGTTATGCTCTATCAGTTCATAATCATTTATAAATAAAAGTGGCCCATGGTTAACTACACTTAGTTAACTAGTTGCCGCATAGTGTTATGTTTCCATCACGACCGAAGCTGACTAGTTATTGCCTCAAGTCAAGTATTGCCAAAACTTAACAATGTTTGGTCAAAGTTACACCCCGTTCGACCTCCAGTCGAGAATAATGCAGGGTGGGGTTTGTCAAACCCAATAGTACTATTTAAATTTACCACGCCAGTTAACCTTAGTTAATGGTCCGATGTTCGTGAGGACTTTCCATGGCAAAGAAACACTACGTTATAAGCAACCAAACGGTTGTGTAAAGATTTAGAGCAAGTAAAGTAAAACAGTTTTGCATGTTTCCTCCCCCAAAGGAAAGGTATAAAAGTGGGGCCGTAAACTCACCTTGTTGGTGCTTCGGGTATTACACAAATCCGACCGAAGTAAATGCGTCACGTGCTAAGACCCTAAAAATGCAAGTACGTAAGTAACTTGTGGGATGGTTCCTAGAACCACTAGTATCCAACAATCTCCCATTGTTTTTAAAAAGACTTTTGACCAAAGTTTGACTTTTGTTGACTTTGACTAAAGTTGGCTTTGACTAAAGTTGACTTTGACTAAAGTTGACTTTGACTAAAGTTGACTTCAATGTTGACCTTTGACCAAAATATTGACCTTTGACTAAAATATTGACCTTTGACTAAAAGGTTGGACTTAGAATGTTTACCTTATAATTCTAGTCACACTTAATCAATCATCAAGTATACACACTTAGCCATATTCCTTGCAATTCTATGATCAATACACTTTCACAACATCACAATCAAGACTAACTATTTAGTCAACTAGTTCTAAGTTGATTTAAAAAGTCAAAGTTCTAATTTACCACAACTAACATATCACAATTTGCAATTATCTCAATTCAACCAACACCTTTATCACCTTTAACAATTTATACCACCTAAACCGATTTTTCTCATCAATCAAAACTCACAATTAAATTACCAAATAAATCACACATGTACACATCAGTATTAGGTTCAACATATATTTTTCTCACAATTTTTGGATTTACCAATTCATCCAGAATATTCATATACTACAACAACATGATTTATATTTCTACAACAACACAGCAGTAATCAAAAATTTGTCAAAAATTCCATATTTGTCCAATTGATGCAAGACCAATTGGACTAGATTTCTAATTCAATTTACAACATCCTAGAAGTAGAATTATATCCATATCTATTTTTATCATCAAGTTATGAAATTTACAACTCAACTCAGAAATTATTATCCCTAAATCAGCTTTGCATCCTGATTTTATAAATTCATAAAAAGTACTCAAACAGAGTCCAAAAATTAAGATTCTGAACTTTCTGAAAACTAGATTCAAAGTACATGTTCATAGAATCAAAAATCGATCAAAAACCCAAACATATCATCAAGTTATCCACAATCCAAATCCGTAACATCTAATCTGCCAATAAACAGTTTTAACCACAATCAACTACAAATCACAACTTTTCTATCCTTTGATTCAACAATCATCAAGAAACATTCTTACCAAATCAAATTGCATGTCTTATTTTTATCCATTTGATTTCATAATAAGAACACAAGTATTTATAAAGGACTCAAAATATTAATCAAGACTCATACAAAAATCCTTTTTATTTGTCAAATTTTGATCATCCCCTTTCATGATCCAACCATTTGGATACAAGGTTCATATGAATTAAAAGAAAAAGAAACATATAAACATAATAATCTACTCACTTTGCTTGATCAAATGCTTAAACCCTTGTTTACCAAAATCACCAACTCTTGTGTTATGGAGAAAATACTAGAAGATGATTGTTTGTATGAAAGAAAATGAGAGTGTGTGTGTGTGTGTGAGTATCACGGCCAAAGAGAGAGGAAAAGGGAAAGGAAAAGGTGTTGGCATCCAATAGTTGTAAACTCCTTGTTATTAACAACCCTTTATGATTGATTTAATGAATAAAATTACTTAGGTTAACTTTTATTAACTCATGTGTGACATGCTACATATTTTAATAAACATTTCCTATGTAACATAACCTAAGGTTCCATTTAAATAATAAACATGTTACATGACATACAATATAACCTATTTAATCATTTAGCTTACTTACAATCACATCATCATGTAATAACCATAATATAACATATTAATCACATAGCACATTATACTTATCATACATGTTATATGACATGTTTATTATAACATGCAAGACGAGTTTATTATCCTAGTTATAATTAGTCACTTATCCTTGTTTAAGTCACCAATGACACGTTGACTTAAATATACGCATACATGACATCACATGTACAAGAGTTCATACTCATAGTTAACAGAACTAACTGAGTTTATAGACATAGTCAACAGGATTTAACTGGGTTTAGTTAACAGAGTTAACCTAAAAATGCCGGATGTCACAGTTAGAATAATAACCCTTTAAAAATGTAAGTTTGTTCAAAAACGGGTTAAAGTATCTAACCTTAATATTTACTTAACCAATGTTAAGTAATAAGGTGGGAAAAATGCTAAAATGCAAGTTCCATTGGGCTAAAGATACTAAAACGGGTCTTTAACGAGTGTTCGGGTTGTTGGTTCGGATCTTGACGAATGGTCAAACCCAAAGTCAACTTTCCAAAATATTAATTGTTATGAGATAACTCACAAAAACTTTATAAGACTTAACCAAGTATGTAGATCTATTGTTTTAGAACTAACAACGTACGTTAAGCGGGTGTTCGGTTTTGTCTGTCCAAACTTTGTTATGAGATCAGTTTAAATCCAACATTTCCAAGTACTTAAGAAAATAATTAATATCAGTTTGTAAACTATTTTTGAAGAAATATACAAGTCTTGATAGTTAAAAACACACGTGTGTGTGTTAAGCGAGCAAAAATCGGATCAGATCGGTTCGGTTTCCATCTCACATCAAGTTCATAGATGGATTCCACATACCCATATATCATAGATCTTGTATAATAATGTACAAATGAAAATATTTAAGTTCTACAACTAAAAAGTTAACAACAAGTCTTTTTAACAAAAGTTCGGTTTGGTTCGGTTTCCATCTCACAATGAGTACATCGATGTAGAGATGGCCAAAAAAACCGGTTGGGGAACCGGTTTACCGGTTTAAACCGGAAACCGGTTTTTACGAAAACCGGTTTTTTAAAAACCGGTTTGACCGGTTTACAAACCGCCGGTTCGTATTTCGGTTACAAGTTCTAGATCCAAAACCGGTTAACGAAGAAAAAAACCGGTTATTAACCGGTTATTTTAAAAAAAAAACCGGTTAACCGGTTATAACCGGTTTCTAAACCGGTCCTAACCGGTTAGACCGGTCCGAGTTTTGCACCAAAAAAACCGGTTAATAAACCGGTCCGGTTATTTAACAACCGGTTTTTTTCCAGGCCAAAAAAAACCGGTTCGGTTATTAACCGAACCGGTTTTTTTAAAAAAACCGATTTGTGCACCTCTACATCGATGGTCTCCACATACCCAAGACTAGTATATGTGACTAAAAAACTAAAATGAGCAGAAGTTAAGCATGGTTAGTAAGCAATAATAAAGTTAGTTAAGTATATATATCAAGAACACGAAGTTCACCATGAAGCCTTGCCTTACGAGGTCTGAAACCTCACCGACTGGAGCCGGAGAAGTAACTACCAAAGGTAACAAGGGGTATTATATTATATATATGTTGTGCCACCATAAACAAGTATTAATAAGGTTAGATTAACAAGTTAGAAAGAAAGATTAAACTCAGTTTGACTTTTAGAAGTCAAACCTTCAAGAACACTAATAAACAACCTTGAATCTTTGATGTTTGAGAGAGAAATTTGGAGTTGTAGCAAGAGTAAATGAGGGGGAAAGAGTGTGTATATATAGGGGAAAGATTTGGGTCAAATATGGATGATAATATCAAGAGTTTGCTTGAGAAAAGGGTTAAAAACGAACACAAAACAACAAAAACATGCAGCTGCAGATCTGTCGTCGCGCCCCGTAACCAGAATAGGGGTCCCCCGTCGCACGGCGCGACGGGGTGAATTTCCTGATTTTTCAATATTTTCAAAAATGGCAGTTTTGGCCGCCGAAGTTCGTTTTAAGTGATGTTTAAGCGTTTTAAAGACCGAATTGAATGTTTTCAAGACCCAACAAGTGTAAAACAATATTGTAACATAAAATCCATCATTTTTATTATATCATAAGCTTTGGTTTACAAAACGGGTTGGTTTACATCAATAAAGTTTACAAAACGGATACGATTCGAGACCCGAAATTGACGAATGTCACATTAACTTACCTTTCGTTCATACACATACATTCTTACTTTATTACTTTCATATTTTCATATTTCATACTTTCCTTCTTTCTTGCTTTATTTTCATAGTTGTTCACACATGTAACGTATCACCAATGTGTTTGTTGAGACACACACAATTCACAAACAAAACACGAAACGTATCTTATGCATAAGTGTTATGTGCCGAGTCTAGAGACTCAATAATAGCTACAACACTTAGAAAATCTCATTTGTTGTTTTAGAACGCTAGTGAGGATTTTCTGTGACGCGCATCACTTGGGTGACTTGTTTTATTGAATTCTTCGCAAATAGTGAGTTTCACGTTCCCCTTTTAACTCTTTTAAACGCTTTTCACTTGGGGGAGAATACATACTCCAAAACGCTTTTAGATTTTGTTATTAGATTATATATCACTCGTAAAGGCTAAGTGGCAAACGAAACAACTGAAGTCCTTCACACATCGAACCGTTTAGTATTGGATAATAGCGAGTCACTGTTGAGTAGTACTACTGGGTTTGATAAACCCCACCCAACGCTAAACTCGACTGGAGGTCGAGTGGGTGTAATCTTGGCTAACACATTACCATGGTCGGGATAGACCTGGTGGCAAGGCAAATGATAAACAGTCAGCTTCGGTGTCGAACACTTAGTAATACTTGCTTTATAGGCTAGCTACCTATAGATATATAATTGATTTAACACTATCTGGTAACGCAAACGCAAAACGCAAAACGTAAATGCAAACGCTTTATTGTATATAAACTTGTGAACTCACCAACCCCGTGTTGACACTTTTAGTATGTTATTCTCAGGTAGCCGAGGCGGGCGCGCGGTATAGGATCATGCATTACTTTGAACGCTATTGTTTATGCAAACTTGTTTTTAAACTGTTATTATTAATTGGGTTTTTAAGTCGTCCTGCGTGACGCAACACTTGGTTTATGGTTTTACGCTTCCGCACTTATTTACACTTAAATGTTTTCGTGGTTTGAAAACTTTACTTATGGTTTAATTATAACTAATGATTCCGATCCTGTTAGTTCACACCCTCTGACGGTAAAACTCCGTTAGTGGATTTTGAGGGTGTGACACTTACCACTTAAGGTAAGTGTATTAACTAAGTACATGGGAGTATGCACACAGCCCTGAAAAACATAACAAGGAATGAGGATAGAAAGTCACCTGGATCCTGTTTCAATTGCAACACCCCTCCTTAGTTGCACACATTTAACTGTTTTAACAATTTTAAACATCACTTAACTACTCTAAACCAAATCATATTTCTAGGTTAGTGAAACCCCAAGCTAACGGGGTCCTAGGGGCGGCAACTCCTAGTAGGGTCCAAGGGCAAAGCCCCTGGCTGGGTTAAGAATTCATTAAAAATTCATCAGAAAATGCATCTTTAAATGATCAAGTCGAGTTTTCAAACGAATCGAGTCAAATTTTCAAACGAATCGAGTCAAATTCTGGCAATTCAATTGAATCTAATTTTCATAAATTCAATTCGAATCAGGTTTTCCTGCTCTTTCGCTATAAACGTTTTCTTTCAACCCCATTAGAGCCGTTTTACCGACATAACGAGTTCTGGGTCTTAACAACTTCACATTTAAGTCCTTACACGGTTTGATCTTCACTCGTTCATCCTAAATCGCGCGCAACAATCTATTTATGGAAAAGTTTGGGATTTTCTTGCATGATATGGTCCGATTGCCTTAGTATCAAATCTCATGGAAAACGAACCTCAAACACTTAACCTTTAAACTAAAAACGCACCTTTTGGGATCCGGTTTCGCTTCGAATCTGAGTCAACACATGATTTAGACATGTTTCTTGTTGTTTGGTATTGCCTAAACACGAAATATGCCCTCCTTTAGCTCGGATTTGGATTCGAATTTGAAGGAGAGTGTTTGTGTGTGTTTTTTGTTGGTGGAAATGAGGGTTTTATGGAGGTTTAAGGGTGCTTAAATACCCCCCAAGCCCAAGGACCCTAGGCTCATATCCATTCATTAATCCATATTCCTTTTCAAGCCCACACTCAAATTATTGTTATTTAACTTAACTAAATAATTTCACACCATTATATAGACAAAAAAATATTTTATTTATTGTTATTAAAAGTAGGATGTTACATTAATTTACCCTTGATCATAGAGACATAGCCCCAAAATTACAGTCACGATGACGAGTTTCAAAGAGCTAATCAAGATAAAGTGTTTAACAGCTAACAAATCAATCATCGATTTACATAAATTACGTACCTTACGCTATAGCAAAGTGTTTAGACTGATGGAGATCGAAGTGAAATATACATATTCATCTACAATCAATCAACAGAAATCCGAATTAGAAACCCTAAAAACGAAATTAGACTATAAGAAGATAACTACAGTACCTGCTTGTTGTGGTGTTCGATGGCAGTCGGCGTAGAGGCAGAGAAAGATGATCGTTTCTCTATGTCATATTTTTTTATCGACAAATCCCTACCGTGAAATGTGGCAGGAAAGGGATAATTTTGCTTCAATAGGCAGGGAAGAAAGTGAAGTGTGAGGAGAAAGAAGATTTGCAGAGGTATCGAACAAACGGAATGAAGGAAAGGCTGATGATTACATGCGTTAATAACAAAATTATATCAAAAACTCTTACTTGAAGTTTCATGAACAGTCTCTTTGTGAGTAGGCCTGTTCAGGAGCCGAGCCGAGCCCGAGCCAAGGCAAGCTCAAGCTCGGCTTGATAATCAATCAAGCTGGTCGGCTCGAGCTCGAGCTCTTAATCGAGCTAAAAATTTGAACTCAAGCTCCGGTTTTAAATCGAGCCGAGCCCGAGCTATTAATCGAGCTAAAAATTTGAGTTCAAGATCGGCTCGGTTTTAAATCGAGCCGGCTCGGCTCGGCTCGATTTGGCTCGAGTTTACCTGTAATAATAAAAATTATATGCAACCATCAAAATATGACGTTAAGATCAACACCAACCAAATACTAATTAAATAAATACGTCTAATAACACCATTGAAAGCAAAATATGTTCAACAAGTCTAAACCAAACCAAGTACAAAATTAAGCAGAGAAGTATTATCTATGAGCGACGGCCGATGGCGGAGGTGAATATGAGCGGCGGTCGGCGGCAGAGGTGAATATGAGCGGCTAGGTTAGGGTGAAAAATGGAACGTATGTTGATTATTGAGTGTGTGAACCATGAAGACTCATATCTCAGTTACTCAGTATATAGAATTATGAATATGAACTATGGAGTGAGAAAGGAAATTAGGCTGGATTAAAGGAAAGCCCATGTGTTAAAATAATTGGGCTCGATAATTATATGCATGTATGTGTGTGTGTATATATAATAAATTAAAATAAAATAGTTCGAGCCAATCAAGCGAGCCTATCGAGCGATCTCGAGTCGAGCCGACGCTAGCTCAGGATCCGCTCGTTTAGAAATCGAGTCGAGCTAGGCTCGGCTCGTTTACAATCGAGCCGATTTCGAGCGAGCTTTCTCCGAGCTTTTTTCGAGCGAGTTTCGAGCCGTGAGCTTTTTGAACAGCCCTATTTGTGAGTGAATGAAATGCTATTTTTAAATATATATATATATATATATATATATATATATATATATATATAATGTAGAAATCCATGTCAATGTTATTTAGTTGTCACATAACATACCACATCATCATAAATTTAACGGAGTTAATAGTTGGTTAGTTTGGGATCATTATTGGTAACAAAGTTCAAAGTTGGATTGTCACTGGTTAGATTGTTAGAGCATTTACATACAATCTCTTATCTCCAAATCCAAAATTGCACTAAAATCATTACATTTTCTCTCTATTTTCAATTAAATAATATTATTCTTGTTTTCATTATCATTACCATTTCTCTCTCTTTCACTCACAACCACTTTCAACAAATACTAAAAAATTATAGCGGATAAACAATAGTTGTTCAAATATACAGAAAAATCAGTGTATTTTCTCTCTCATTTATTCATAACACTTTAAACCACTGCTTGAATTATAACACTTTAAAGCCCCACCCCTGGGCGTTATGCATTATGTGGCGCCCAGTCAGAGTTATGGTTTTTAAAAAAAAAAAAAATAAGTGTAGTCATAAAGCCTCCATAACTTTGCTTATTTGTTTTTTTTTAATTCTCATGCCTATTAACTTTGTTTATCAGCGTTATCTACAAAACGCCACCCAAAAACAATTAACCATAAAGCCTCCATAAGGGGGGGGGGGTGTTCCCAGGCTTTATGACCCCATAAAGCCCTTATAAAGCCCCCACTACGGATGGTTTAAAAACCCCACTCATCAAATTTGATGATTTAAATGTGAATGTTCTTAGTTGGAATTATTATTCACCAATAACTAATAGTTTAAATTATTAAAATTCAATTTTCCAAAAAAAAATAAAATACCATAGTCAAGTCTCAATCAGTCATCACAACCTACCTACCTACCTAATCTCCAAACTGAGAGTATGAAAATGGCATTGATAGATACGACCTAATCCATACATACTATACTTTCAGTGCGCCGCTTTCTCTACTCCAAATCTCCGAGCCAAATCAGGTAACTTCTGACAACTCTCTTGTTAATCTAAATTTATCATCTGAACATACATCACGAATCAAGCCATCTAATCTTGAACCAATTTAGGATCTGTTTATTTTTCGTCTTTTGAACAAAGTATTCTTTATATTTTTAATAAAAACTTACAACACTATGTTATGTTTAGAATCTGTAGATGCAAGCACAAAAGTGGATCAGATTAGTATAAGTCGGTACAAAGCCTTGATGGACATCGATGGTAGACAAGTCATTCATGATTACCATATGATGATTGGTGATTCTTGGATTAGTAAGAATCATGTGTGGGTTCTCTTGAAATGCGTTAAATTGGATTCAGCAGAGGTGTCTCCTTCCTTGGGTCTCTGGTAAACACTATATTATATTCTTGCTATGGTGATTGGTTTGTAACCGAGACCGATTAGTAATTGGTTTGACAAGAACTAGAACATGTTTCAACCCGAATCAAACTGGTCAAAGCCCGGCTTCATACTAATCTAACCTGATCTTTGACCTTCTTTATAACCGGGTCCAACTCAAACTAGTTTTGACTTTGATAACCCAGATCGGAACCGGGTTCAACCTAACCAGTTTGGGCGAAAAAACCAAATTTTGTACACCTTTAATTTGAGCATACCTATAAAATTTGATTTGATTTGATTTGGGGCATATTTAAGTTTTCAACTCAATTACAAATTAATATGCTACTTTTTTAGGTCATGTTAGATGGTTTTCTAATATTTATGGATGTAATTCCATTTGAATATGAAATATGTGTTAATATACATAACGTTTTATGGATAAACAATATGTGACATATATGTGAATATACATGTTTATAGTTTGAGCCTTTAGGGAAAGGGTTAAAGAGAGTGCTAACATGCTTTTGTAATTTGTTTCTAAGATTGTCTAGATGTGAACTCCAAGCTTTATGCTCCACTATATGAAGCATCAATTAGACGGCGATCGATACGGTTTTCGATCACTGCAGTTGTATATACAGCGCTTCACATTGCAGCAACGTGAAGGGAGATCTATATATAATGTTGCGAGGTTGGTGGAAAAGGAGACTTGGAACTTCATAGTAAGACTAACTCAACTAAACTCATGGATGGTTTTATGAAGAATCTGGTGAGTTTAGGAGAGAAGGATGGCTTGGAACTGCAAACTAAGACAGATTAGTCTTTTATTTAGCAGCTGTAGCCGGAAAAATGTTGATATGGCTAAAATTATATACGGTATGTTGCTTGTCAAGCTCATACACGGTTGTGTTCTCTTGAAATGCATTATGCAATGTTACATGTTGCGAGGTTGGTGGAAAAGGAGACTTGAAACTTCATAGTAAGACTAACTCAACTAAACTCATGGATGGTTTTATGAAGAATCTGGTGAGTTTAGGAGAGAAGGATGGCTTGGAACTGCAAACTAAGACAGATTAGTTTTTTATTTAGCAGCTGTAGCCGGAAAAATGTTGATATGGCTAAAATTATATACGGTATGTTGCTTGTCAAGCTCATACACGGTTGTGTTCTCTTGAAATGCGTTATGCAATGTTACAGTTTCATTTCATTATGAATAAGCATGTACTTTGTTTAATTTCTCTCTTTTTCAGATTCGTAACAAGTGGCTACACATTTGTTAATAATTAACTCATTTTAGAAGTTGTTTGCTTGGTTTGTCTATGCGACAAAATTGTGAAATACCTATAGTGTCCGTTTAATACTTCATACAGATTGATTATTATTATTATTATTTTTTCCGTATGGAATAGAACATTTTTAGGCAGTATCTTTTGCCATGAAAATGTTCAACTTCTATCCTTGCAAATTAATTCCGTTCAAATGGACAGTGTTTAACCATGAACACGTGCCCCGATGCCCTTGTTTTAAGAACAAATCCATTTGTAAGATCATCTTCAAAGCTACAATGCCACCATTTGGAATGGCTTGAGTTCTTGGAGTATAGTACAATCCGGGTGAAGTTCCACATAGGTTAAAGCAGGTTTTTAATATCGGGATGATCAAATTATTAAAGGTAACTGGGACGAAATTTGGTGGACGAAATTTGGTGAAGCACAATTGGTTAGATCGAGATGGACGGGAACACCATCCCCGTCTGTACTTAACCACAAATTGATCATCCTGAATGCATGGTTTTCATGATCCTGCTTAAGGGAGTTGTATTGTATGTGGCCACATCAGTTATGAGACATTTATAGGCTTTAAGTGGTGATTAGTTAATTTTTACCCGATACAATCAAAGCATATTAATTGTTTAAGTGTTCCTAATTAACATCTGTTTAATTGTAATCATAACATTAATTTAATGAAGAGCAGTCCATCAAATTTCTTTTCAAAACACTTAAAAAGAAAAATTCATATAAAACATTCCAATATGTATTTTTGAAAATAATGTCTGGCAAACAATGTGATATATTTCAAGTAATTTATCCAATATGTTAATTGGTGTAATAAGGAGATTTTCATTATAGAAATCTAATTTATTGTGAGAAAAGTAGCAAACCTACATAGTTTAACAATACATAGTAAGTTATAAAACAAAATACATATACAACTAATTAAAGGGTACATCAACATTTATTGAAAAGAGATATTCATACATAGAGCGAGTTGTTAGAGCGTAACCTCGGTTTTGTAGTGTAAAGGATGCGTTTCTTGGGCTTAAACAGATAATGAGAATCATACATAGAGCGAAACATATCCACCAAAAGAGGAAACTGCATTACCGCAAACACAATGACCGGTATAGAGGCAAATGCAGCAATAAAGATTGGCACCCATTTCATCCTCTTGTCGTATAGCACAAAGAAACTAGCACCAAAAGTAACCATCATTGCAGCTACTGAGATGAAAAGTGTTAGAACACCTATCATCAACTTTCTGGGTAATGAAGACATGAAATCACGTTGATCGTGAGGAGATGTGAGGATAGACAAGAACACTAGGAGTGAGGTCGATGAAGAGAACAAAGAAATGGCGTCTGCAATAACAAAAACCAAAAAGGTACTGTCATGAATGAAAACTGGAATACCATTATCTTGGTTGTAGCCTCCTGGAACCGTAAAAGCAACAGCAAATGCAATGGTGACGATAAGGGTGGCAACAACCATACAATCTTTCATCCATTTCAGTCCTCTGGAAAGGAGTTCTTCGTTTTCTTTGGAAAATAACTCATAGGGTGTTTGACCATCGTTGTTCCTCGCTTCCCTCATATAAGGTGGCATCATCTTCTCAACTTCCTACAACATACACAAAAGTTGAAGGAGCCAAAATCATTACAATTTTAATAATTCTATCTATTGTTTTATGAACGAGTTACATTTAAGATCCATGTGTGCTTCATGAACAATCTCAATAATATTCCCTCAACTAGGCGAAAATTCTGAATGATTAAACTAGTAAGTGATGACAAAATAACTTATATGGGTACTTTAACACAACATATCACTTCCACTTTACATAGATATACTAACTTACACACACACACACACACACACAAAAGTTAAACAATAAGCGAATGCATATGTATGAATAAAAGAATTATATACTTAATAAACAATAAGCGAGTAGTGCACGTGGCTGAAAAATTACCTAAAAACAGAGCTCAAACTCCCATAAGTTAGACAACTATTCAATCAAAAGGAAAGCAATTACCTTGAACCACAACAATTCTCTTTGCATTAGTAGAGATGCTCCAGATGTCTTAGATGCCATCTCCTTTGAACTCTTCCCAACTAAATGAAGCATATTATTGCCTGACTTGTCTACAGATAGGCATATATCGTTATTCGACCCACCTATCTCGTACAATAAGTTATAGATACTTTGATGTCGATGCATAACGGCCACATGAAATAAAGTAAGCCCGTCCTCATTTTCATAAAGCATAAGATCAGGGTAGGTTCGAAGCAACTCAACTATAAATCTGGTGTTGCCCATTTCTGCAGCAACAAGTAATATTCTTGAAGATTCTATTATTGTTTCATTAGCAGCGAAAGTAGGAGGCTTATCGAGCATATCCTCAATTTCATCTATGCACATTGTTCGGGTAGCATGTCCCCAGATGGTTTTTAGTAATTTCAGTGCATCGTTATCCTCTTCAACATCAGGTTGTACTTTATTATGAAGAAATCTAAAAGCTGAAAACAACTACAAAGTAAGGAACAACCAAATACTCTATACTATTACCTAACAGACATCTATCTATAAACATAGTTGGTACTTACATGGTTTTATAATTCTCATGAATAAATTTTTCTTCTCTACTTTATTAATTGCATCAGGCTTCCGAGACAAAACTTCAAGTACGGACATGTTATCTTTAAGTTCTGGATGGTCCTCCACAATTTGGAGTGCAACATCTAGAGATCGAAGACATATGACAATCACTTTATAAGTACTCAGGACTTCAAAACTACATGAACGACTATTGTGATCATGTTTCGACCATCACTATTTACATGTGAAAAAGATTTAGCAACTAGTATATTTTGGTATGCGACACATTTTTGTATTTTGCTGACATATAATTAGTAAATTGACGTTGAATTAAAATGTTCATGCTGAAATATTGTTAATTAGAACAGTGAAAAAGTTTAGAGCCTGTAAAACGTACGTTTAGTAACTTGAAAAAACTCATGCCTAAAAGTGAATAGTGTTTTTCACTCACAATCAAAGTTTGCAAATCTATACTATATAATGATAATAATAAAATCTCTCACATCATGTGTCTTCTTCTATGTTGTTTCACCATTTTCTTCTTTCATCTCTCTTATCAATTAAGCACACTTATCTCGTTAACAATGATTAATTTTTAAATAGGAAAATTGGATTTTAATACTCTCAACTTTCGCCTATTGGCTGCTGACACTCACAACTTACAAACTGGCCGTTAGCACTCCCAACTTTTCACATATTTTCTTGTACCACTCTCGTCGTTAAAAAACACTAACGTCGTTAGTGTTTGGGCAAAAAGTATAAAATGGCTAAGTTAAAGGTAAAATCAAAACTTATTTTAAATATATCCCACCACCATCACCTTCCTCCACTGCACTACTACTACCACCCACTACCAACCGCCACCTCCAGCCACTACCTACTACCACCCACCACCAACCACCACCACCGCCACCGCCACCACCTACCTCCTGCCAACGCCTATCACCACCAATACAACCACCCACCACCTATAACCACTGCTGATGGTAGAATATATATTTTTAAAAAAGAATTTTATTTTACTTTTAACTTAGTCATTTTATACTTTTTGCCCAAACACTAACGACGTTAGTATTTTTTAACGACGGGAGTGGTATAGGAAAATATGTGAAAAGTTAGAAGTGTCAGCGGCTAATTTGTAAGTTGGGTGTGCCAGCGGCCAATAAACGAAAGTTAGAAGTATTAAAATCCAATTTCCCTTTTAAATACAATATAATTGTAACAATAAAAATCATCTATTTTATCTATCTCTTATTTTAAGAAATTTAGGAATCTATTATGTAACTTTTGTTTTCAGTCAAACAATAAATGGAAGTCAATTATTACTAATGTATTTTCGAAACCAAATTATACATTAGTTTTTACATATTTTTTGATCTTTTTAAAATCATTACTATATGTTATACTTCATCTATAAGATGCACATAATATTTAATAATTTTATATATTGATAATTTTTAACCTGTGTAGTACACAGGTTCTAAGCTAACGAGAAACCCAAGAATTATTTACCAAAGAAATCACGCTCCACACAGTGCATTAGTGCCAAGTTCCTATCATTTTCTGTCCAATTATCACCCCTCATCTTCTGAGAATTCTCATATAAGTACTTCACTATGCTGTTTGTCCCTGTCATAGCTGCGATGTGTAGTGGCATATATGCCATACCACGGATGTCCGGGAGCCTGCGATTCTTTTCCATCATAATCACAACCATTTTCATTTTTCCTTCCGCAGATGCAATCCAAAAGGCAGTATTGGAATACTGGTTTTGAAGTTCCAGCTCCTCCACCGTCATCATATTTACTAGGTTCTTCACAAAATTTATCGTAACCTTGGTTTCCTCTGCTGTCACGGCCACATGAAGTGCTGTTCCAAGATTCCTACTGAGACCAACCCTTATCAATTCTGGGCGTTTGTCAAGGATGATCTTTGCGGTTTCCCAATCACCAATAATGGATGCCTCATATAATGGAACAGCCAAGTTTAGGTAGTCTTCTCTATTTTCTTCAAAGTAATTGTGAAATCATACTGTTATTAATTAATTAATACCTTTGATGGTGAAAATATATAATATGCTAGAAGTAGATATATTACCAAATAGATATGATAGAGAGCTATTAGGAGTCCAAGCAATGTCATTTGTGTGATCATGGAATTGATATGGGCGTTTGGCATTTTCTATTGAGCTCGCGATGTCAATACTTCTCTGACTCCCGCCCTCGGTTGCTTCTGAGCTTGGACTCATCCCGGCTATTTCTTTTTCTGTCAACGGTATCATCTCTGTCGCCATGTTACTGCCTGCAGAATCACATGAACATAACATAACATAAACACTAGAATCAACACTTACATATTAATGGAGAAAACTTGCACCTGCTTCTGCTAATCAATACCGTTACTTATATATGGAGTGAGTCGTTTAATTTAAACAAAAAAAAAGTCAACTAACTAAGTTGTTAGGACAACTAATGGGTTGTCTAAAATATACATTTCTTTTGCAAATGGGTGCCAGGTTGCTACTATACATAATTTTTCATTTGATGACAGTGAAGCTTCAAAATTAACAATTACTTTATCTAATTTATAACATGACAACGTGCAATTCTTTTATAATTTGTATCTCTTTCATATTTATCCTAGAATTATTTTTTAAGCATGGACCTGATGTAAACAAATATAATATTAAGGTTGTTGTTAAAGTGTCGTCATGTCCAACTTAATGCATATGCAATTGTTTGTAGGTTGCGTATAGGTTGGACCTAGCTATCGAATTGGTTAATTTTCATAACACATTTCATACGTCCTACTTGAGGATATGCTTGGTAGCTGATGTAGTGTCCGCATTAGATGTGTTCGGTTTTGTGAAAGCCTTTTAGGCTTTTTTGGTTTGGGGTGGAATAACTATGTAGCTTTTTTGTTCCCTTAGTTGCTTAACCTAATTTTTCTCTATATATACCATATCATTGTACTATAATCTTGTACTTAACTAATAAAAGATGAACCCTAGTTGCAACTCATGGAAGTAGGTCACCTTGACCGAACCACGTAAATCTCCTGTTCTTGTTTTCATTTTTTGCTTGAGTGTGTGATTATTATATTCTGTTGCGTCATTACTTTGATCGATACCTAACAAATGGCATTAGAGAGTTTAAGGTTCGATATTCTAAAAGTAGTAAAACTCGGAAGAGTGTGAGTTGTCGGACTTGCAACGAGGTGGCACATGCTAAAAGTTGGAGTGAGGTCCTAAGGAAGAAAATGTTAAGAAGGAAGTACACACTAAAGAAGTTGTTGTAGAAGATGATACTTTGGTTTGCAATGTTGAAAGAAGTGTTGACTCTTGGATTATGGATTAATATGGGGCTCCATTTCACGCCATGGATACCGGGAAATGACAGGGAATCTAAAACAAGGAGATTTTGAAAGTTTGCCTTGCTAATGACGAGATTTTGAGGTAACGGACATGGGGGGACATTGATCTGGTTACTTCATTGGGAACTACTTCGAACCTCAAGAATGTTAGGGTGATTCTAGGTCAGAAAAGAAAGTTAATATGTTAGTCTAATGGAAGGTGATCAATGGAAATATGGTGATTGCTCGTGGGATGAGAAATGATTCGTTAAACATGGTTGAGGTACAAAGTGACAATCCTAGTTAAGCTTGATACAATCTAGTTCAATAATTATGGTGCTAAAAGCGTTCAACTTGCAAACAGGAATTCTGGAGTTTGGGTGTTAGTTGAACGAGTCCAAAAGTCTAATCCATTTAGGGGATTCAAGTGCAGTGGGAGCATGTGGCGTGTTTTGGGCATGATTATGAAGAACCGTTGGGTTTTGAAGACAAGGACTGAAATTTAATTTCTCTACTGGAATTGTTTGCTCAGTTTGGAGAGTGTTGGTGGTCCCTATTGTATCTTTGAACCGGTGGAAAATCTAAGCTTGTTGAGACAAAGGATAGGTCATTGACAGGTTTCGTCACGACTGAATTGGAGATCAGGGGAGCTTCAACTGGTCACTTAATTACTTGATGACATGGGCGATTGCAACTAGGAGGATATGTTTTTAATGTTGAAGTCTAGTTTGTTTATCAGAACTACAGGTTTGGAAAACTTGTTTTAAAGATTACTAATGGCTGAGTTTATTATTATTATTATTATTATTATTATTATTATTACTACTACTCATGTTGTTATCCCCCACCTTCACCACAAATCACCATTCCGCTACACTCTGTTGCTAGACCTATAACAACTACGCCGCCGCCTCCATGTAATCCATGATTTGAATCCCCACCCCCTCCTTGTCCAGTGATTAAAAAGGAGAGGATATGGTTGTGGAATATAAGGAGACTGTTGATGCGACTCCAAAGGGTTCAGATTAGAGTAACTTATAGAGAGTCGATAGTGGTGGAGTCGATAGTGGTTGTGTGTGTGGAATTAAATCAGTTGAGCAACGACTCAGTTAGTGATGGTGGCGGGCGATTCCATTGGTGTTGGGGTCCCGTGGTTTTGTTGGTGGCGTCTAACATCTGGAAATTTATATATATGCAATTTTGGGAGGATTTTGGCTTTCAAAGTTGTACATCTTGGTTCATATGTTGTACCACCTTCTAGCTCTCTTTGGCTTCCCTGCTTATAATATTTTTTTCATTTTATCTAACTTTTTTTTTCATTTTATCTAACTTTTTTTTTTGCTTTTGGCCCTTTACTTTTCATAGTTTACAAATATTTCATAAAATATTTTAAGTTTACCCCCTCAACATTTTTCCACTTTGGTCTCCTATTTACTTTTCATCTTTTATCATTATTTTGTTTAACGTTTCGGTCTAAATTAACGAGTTAACACTCTACAACGCGTGTGTGTGGTTCAACGATTGTATGTCTATTGTTTCCCTTCGAATCAACTAGTTTTGAAATAATATTAAAAGTTTTTAATTACTAAAGTCTTAAAAAAATGATTAATTATGGACTTTTAATCGATGGGCTTCCTTATGAGCCTAGGGAAGACTATCAGTATAAATACCAAAATCCTTGTTTATGGAAAACCCTTATACCATAATTACAGCATTACACACACTCAAACTATTTTCACTCACTCAAGAAATACCATACCAATGTACAGATCTTGTTATTTTAACAAGAACGTGTCAAAGGGGCAAATCCTAACAACATCAACATCATCATCATCTGGATCTAGCTCATGTTAATTTAAGGTATGTTTTATTTAAAAAGGCTTGTCTTGATTGAAAATGTATGAAAACTTGTAGGGTAGTAGATCGAGCCTTGTAGAACTGTAAAGTAACAAACTTAATCATGAAATCGGACTTAGAACCTTGTTTGCATAAAACAATGGGATAGGCTCAATGAGATCACATTTGCAAAAGTGTAGGGTCACAAATAGTTGGGTTTGCAATAGTGACAATGACTAGTGTGACATTTGTCAATTTTTAAGTCAGAAAATCCGACTTGTTTTAAATATTTTTATACAGGTATTTAATACGTGAAATCATTATATGGTATACGAATCTTTTGAGTTAATAAGAAATTTTCATTTTTTAAAAGAAAAAAATAAATCTATGAAAGTTAAAGGATTATTTTTGAAAATTTAAGATTTAGAGTTTACATATAAAACAATTCTAAGATGGGGGGGGAAGTGTAACTTTTTAAGCAAGCAACTAGTGACCGAAACAAGAAATTGATTATGGCGGTTAACTCAGGATACCCGGTCGAACATCACGCCACTTTTATCTAACCTCCTATATAAGTTTTAATCACCAATTATTTGATAGAACATCAAGGGAGTTACCAAATTCGGGTAACGTGTTTTAAATATGTATAAATACAGACGACTCTGCTCGTTTTCGAACGACTCCTAACTCGAAAACCATTCCCCTCCCTTGAAATCACCGTTCTATTACCAGTTGTTGCTTCACTCGTCATCGCGTCTAGAATTCTGGCAAACTGCCATTTATCGAATCCCGCATCAATCCAGGTAATTATTTTGACCTGTCGTCTCGTTTCTCTATTCCAAATAAAAGCCCTCACATATGATGTTATTATATCTATACTTACTATATATAATGCATGAATGAGTGACCTCTTAATTTTAAGATGTATCAAACTTGTTACTTTAATACTAACCATAATAAATAAAATTGAGACACTGATACGGATCAAGTCTCGCACGAAGATGAGGATCAAGGACCCGACCCGGCAACCCGTGGCTAAGATCGGCGCCGGTTCTTTATCAACATTCAACCAACCATTTATGTTTTATCTATTTTCGGTCATTATCTTTTCATTAATTATCGTCTATTTGTTTCCAAGTTTATCTTTTAGAAACTCTTTATTTAAGACATGTAACCCTTGGTTGGATGTTAAAGTTATTATTTTGAATAAAGAAAAGTTTTCTTTTTTTAGAACATAATTGTTCTTTATCGTTCACGCTAGAGTTCTAGAGTCCACTCGTATACGAATCCGTATCAAGTGGTATCAGCAGCATCAGGTTACTCAGAATGTCAGATCGTGAGGGAGATCGTCGTCATCACCGTAGATTCGCCGCCGGAGGCAACAGGCATGCCCCACGTGACGCTGAGATCGAAAGATTGCAACAACGGGTTCGTGAACTCGAATTGAATCAACAATCACCAGTAGACGAGTCCGAAACGGAGACCGACGTTTGGCACAATGCCGACGGCTACAATATTTTTGGCCATCGTCCACATTGTCGTGTCCCAAAACCCCCCTCCGGCTGATCCGTTGCATTCTTTAGGTCTTCGGACCGAGATTCCCGAGTTTGAGGATCGCTTGCAACCCGATGACTTCATTTATTGGCTCTAGACTGTCGAACGTGTCTTTGACCTTCGCCAAATTCCAGAAAACATAAAGGTAAAAATTGTCGCTATTCGTTTACGCAAACATGCTTCTTTATGGTGGGAACACTTACAACACCAACGTTATCGGGAGGGTAAACGGAAGGTGGAGACATGGGACAAGATGAAACGCTTAATGCGTTCCAAGTTTTTACCAGTTAATCACAAACAAGATGCTTTCTTAGACTACCACAATTTTAAACAAAATTCACGTTCGGTTGAGGACTTTATCACTGAGTTTGAACAGTTACGTATGCGGTGTGGGATCGAAGAAGCGGAGGAATAGATAATCGCCCGTATCTTGGGCGCACTTCGGTCCGAAATTTCCGATGTGGTTTTATTGCAACAATATTGGTCGTTTAATGATGTGTGCAACTTAGCAAAGCGTGTCGAAAAACAATTAGCGTCAAAATCAAAAGCGGGGACCTCTCGTTTTCCAACCTGTCCGGGACTGTTCCACCCATTTCCTCTCGGATCGGCCCAATCAAAGCCGACCCACCGGCAACGGTACCCACGGCATGATCCGGCACTAATACCAAACGTTTTCATAAATGTCACGGTATTGGGCATTTCAAACGGGAATGCCCCAACAAACAAATTGTTACCTTTGTGGATGCCGCATTACCAAAATTTGACACCGACACCGAGGAGCCGGAAACCACGCTTATAGACGAAACAAAGATTATTTACCCCGATCGGGGTGAGGCACTTGTTATCCAACGCATCCTAAATATGTCCGTATACAACCCGGAAGATGACACCCAATGGCTTCGCAACAATATTTTTCGCACCAAGTGCACAGCAAAAGGTAAGGTTTGTGATGTTGTTATCGAAGGGGGTAGTTGCGAAAACATCGTCGCCGCTTCAATGGTGGAAAAACTTAGTTTACCACTTCAACCCCACCTTGAACCCTATCAACTCACGTGGCTTAAGAGGTGTAACCTCATCAAGGTTACACATCGTTGCTTGGTACAGTTTTCTATTGATAACAAATACATGGATGAGATATGGTGTGAAGTCCTTCCGATGGACGCATGTCACTTATTGTTGGGACGTCCGTGGCAGTACGATCGACGTGCTAAACAAGACGGTTTTCGGAATACCTATTCTTTCAAAAAAGACGAGGTAAACATCACACTAGCCCCACTCAACCCGACCGAGGAAGGCGCCGAATCTATGCTCATATCCGGTTCTATTTTTTCGGGTCTCCACAAAACGAAACCAAATATATCTGGGCACATAATCTTCGACTTACTCATTACAAAGGGATTCCACTCGTCCCAACAGTTCCGGTTGTAGTCCAACCGTTAATCACTGAATTTTCGGATGTGTTTCTCGATGATATTCCAGCCGGTCTTCCCCTGGAACGTGATATCCAACATTGTATTGATTTTCTTCCAGGCGCTAGCATTCCAAACAAACCAGCTTATGGCATGAATCCGAAGGAGTTTGAGGAGCTCCAGCGCCAAGTAACTAAGGGGCTGTTTGTTTACATCTGAATGGAACCATTCAGATGTAAACATCCGATTCATTCATACTTTAGACTGTTTGGTTGCAAACAGAAAAACATCTAAATGGTTGTTGTTGTTGTTGAATGGGACAGAGGCTCATTCAGATCTGGTTCATTCAGATCTGAATGAACCAAACAGCCCCTAAGCTATTAGATAAGGGTCTTATCCGTGAGAGCATGAGCCCGTGTGTCGTACCGGCTCTTTTGGTTCCAAAACCAGGAGGTAAGTTTCGCATGTGTATTGATAGTCGTGCAGTTAATAAAATCACGATTAAATACCATTTCCCAATACCCCGGTTTGATGATTTACTTGACCATTTACACGGTACATCGGTCTTCTCTAAAATCGATCTACGCAGCGGCTATCACCAAATCCGGATGCGCCCCAGTGATGAATGGAAAACAGCGTTTAAAACGCGTGACGGGTTATATGAATGGATGGTCATGCCCTTCGGTTTGTCTAATGCTCCTAGCACGTTTATGCGCCTCATGAATCATGTTTTTAAGACCTTCATTGGTCGGTGCGTTGTCGTTTATTTTGACGACAATTTGGTTTTTAGCAAGAATGTCGAACAACACTTGGTCCACCTCCGCGACATTTTTTTGGTTCTTCGGCAACAAAAGCTATACGCCAATGGTAAAAAGTGCCACTTTCTCACACCTGAGGTTGTGGTTTTGGGTTATCTTGTATCGGGTATGGGCATTCGCATGGATAAATCTAAAGTATCGTCAATTATCACTTGGCCGACCCCTACCTCGCTTCATGATGTTCGAAGTTTTCATGGGTTTGCCTCCTTCTACCGCCAATTCATTCGTAATTTTAGTACCATCATGGCTCCTATCATAGAATGCTTAAAAGGCCGAAAGTTTGAGTGGTCTTACGCTCATTTGACACACTCAAACTCGCCGTCACACAAGCCCCGGTCCTTGCCCTTCCCAATTTCGAGCATGTTTTCAGGTTGAATGTGATGCATCAGGCGTAGGTATTGGCGGCGTTTTGAGCTAACAACAACGGCCTATTGCATATTTTAGTGAGAAATCGAGCGACACTCGACACCGATATAGTACATATGATAAAGAGTTTTACACTATTGTTCGAAGTCTCGAGTATTGGCGACACTATCTTCTCGGGTGAATTTATTCTCTACTCCGACAACCAGGCTCTAAAGTTCATTCAGGGGCAGATAAAACTTAATCCACGACATGCTAAATGGGTTGAGATGTTACAGGTTTAGTGAGTTATAAGATCTAAAATCAAAAGAATTATTTGAGAAGAAGAAAAAAATGGAGAAAAGAGGCCTATAGAGAAGATGGGGAGTTTGAGAAGATGAGTTTGGTGAACTGCATCTATAACTATATTAATATAATATGTTTTTTATTTAATATTTAATTGTATATATTTTTATATAACTATTCAATTTGACGTTTTTTTATTTAATTTATTAAATGTAATTTAATGTTTTTAAATATATCAAAATATTTGTTTTTCAAAAATAAAATATAATTAATTTTTAGTATATTAAACTAGTCTTATATATATATATTATTTAAAAATGTATGAAAGTGGTAAATTGGTGACTATTTTCATGATAATATGGAAGAAAGTTGAGTGAAGTAAAATATTGCGTGTCAATGTTAAGTAAGAGGTAGAATGGTATCTATACCATATAGTCTTAAATAAAAACCAAATATATATATAAAATGAATTGTCTAGAAAGAAAAAAGGAAAAGAAAATTGATATGAACCAATACTTGTTTGACACGTGACATGGACTTGAGTTGCAACATAGATTGCCATTATAACCAGGTTGTGATATCTTTTAATATTTTTCATTTTTATAAATTCCACGTGACAACTCACCTACTACTTGGGCCATAAGTATAATCAGTGGTTGTTTGGTAGCCTCTTAACCGTTATTAGAATATTTACAATTTGAATGATTGTCCCAAAAACCAATTGTCATACATATGGTTTTTGGGGATAATCATGTTTTTTTGGATAAATATGAGGAGATGTCCTCAAATGACATCATATTAATTAAAAACTATGATATTTTATGTGTATGAATATTTTTTTATTAGTATCATGTATATCTATTATCATTAATCTAGGGTTGGTATGTATTTGAAGAGCCTTTTTTGTCACATGGACAACTATATATAGCTATGTCAAGAGTTATAAGCAGACATATTTGTTACTTTATTAAAAGTCACAAGCAGACATGGACTAAAAATTTTGATTTTTGATAAACAATATATACCTGCTAACACAATCACAAATGTAGTGTAAAATGAAGTTTTTACCTATTTGTAACATATTTGTGTAATCTTAGTTGTGTAATTTATGTAATTTTAATTTAATATCAATTGTATTAACAATATATGATCAATTTGTTGACTATATTTCACTTAATAGTCAAAATTTAAAATTTTCAACAATTACCCGTGTAATACACGAGCCTCAAACTAATATATATATATATATATATATATATATATATAGAGAGAGAGAGAGAGAGAGAAGAGTTCAAATAAAAAATAATTGTTTTGTGAGAAAGTTTTAAAATAAAGTAAAGAGTAAAGTGTCATTTTCGTCCTTGTGGTTTAGCCAGTAATGCGAATTTGGTCCAAAAATTTTATTTTTTGCATATGGACCCTTCACGCTTACCAGTTCCTGCCAATTAAATCCAAATTACCAACCCCGTTAAATTTTATTATTAAGTTAGGGGTAGACATGTCTTTTCACTATTTCTTTATTATAATACTTATCTAAGTGAACTGCAGTTTTCGTCCCTATGGTTTGTCCAAATCTGCAGTTTTAGTGTAAGACCTCGTTACCGGTAGCCCTACTTTCGTGTTGGATTTACTCATAAACGCAGTTCTAATATCAGAGTTAATTAAAACATTCGCGGAATATAAAAGCTTTCATAAAACATTTCATAACAAAACACATCTTGTCTTAAAACAACATCTTGTCTTTCAAAATAACCAAAACATTAAACTTAAACGTCTTGAGTCTTCCGATGCAAGCCTCTTATTCAGTGCCACGTGTCTCCTCAAGCTAGCTGCCTCATCCTACTCACCTGCGTGCATACTAAAAGTCAGCTACGCTGCGTGAGTTCTAGTTAATCATACATTATACAATACACATAACTTATATTCTTTCAATCATACTTTCATACTTTCATACTTTCTTTTGTATTAACTTGCTTTCATATCTTATGTTATAAAGAGCATTACGCCCTACACTCCTCAAGTATTATTAGGGCTCGGTACCCTCCTTCCTCGAGTATTATTAGGGCTCGGTACCCTCCTTCCTCGAGTATTATTAGGGCTCAGTACCCTCCTTCCTCGAGTATTATTAGGGCTCGGTACCCTCTTTCCTCGAGTATTATTAGGGCTCGGTACCCTCTTTCCTCGAGTATTATTAGGGCTCGGTACCCTCTTTCCTCGAATATTAGTAGGGTTCGGTTCCTTAGTTCTCGAATATTAGTAGGGTTCGATTCCCTCTTCGTTACCATACAACCATACATCATACCTCGAGTATTATTAGGGCCCGGTACCCTCTTCGTAACCATACAACCATCCTTTCCTTCTTTTATTAACTTTATCACATTCATACACATAAGCATACATATCATACTTACCTTATACATAGCGTTACAACTTGACAGTACGTGCAATAACCGAAGATCGTTCACGTACCATCAAGCAATCATTCATACATTTCACATTATTCACATAAGGCATACACTTATCTCTTAGGATAAGCGTATTAACAAACATATTGAGTATGCACACAGCCCCGAAAACATAACACATAAATGGGGCTAGAAACTCATCTGAATCCTGTTACGCTCTCCGTTAATAGTTATTCCCTTCTTGAGCTGTGCACGGCTAACTGTATAATATTTACACGTATCAATTAACTACTACTACTCATGTTGTATTTCTATATTTATAAGACCCACAACGAACGGGGGTCCGGGGGCAGCGCCCCTGGCAGCGGGGTCTAGGGGCGGCAGCCCCTAGCAGGGTCCAAGGGGCAGAGCCCCTGGCTGGGGTCGAGCTGCCAGGGTAGCTTGGAAAAATTTTATTTACATTAACTGTCTTAACACATTTTCCATTAGGTTTTTAATTTATTTTCTAAGCGAACTTAACTTTAGGCGAAGTTAAACCTTAAGCGAACTTAGCTTTAGGCGAAGTTATCAGTTAGGAGAACTTGGCCTTAGGCAAAGTTATCAGTTAGGAGAACATGGCCTTAGGCGAAGTTACCAGTTAGGCGAACTTGGCCTTAGGCGAAGTTACCAGTTAGGCGAACTTGGCATTAGGCGAAGTTATCAGTTAGGCGAACTTGGCCGTAGGCGAAGTTAAGCTTTTGCAGGCGAAGTTGTTCAGGTCAGCTACGGGTTTGGTTTTTATCAAGCATTTTGGCGATTTTAATACCCTTGTTATGGTTCGACATCACCCCCTACATTCCCTAACCGTTTTCGTTCGTATATATATCCCATATATACTATAAAGCTTGGACCTTTAAGGTAAAAACGTTCAATACTACGTAAACTTTAAAGGTCAAGAACATACCTTTTATACGTTCGGTGTGGTCGCTGTTTGCTTGGTTATCTCGTATATTGAAGATCTAATAATGGTCGGCTTGATTCTTGGTCTCGGATGTCTCTCTCTCTCTCGGCCGAATATGGTGTAGTATATGTGTGTGTTTTTGAGTGTGTAGAGATTATGATGGAAATGAAATGAGGGTTTAGGGTTTTAGGTTGGTTTAGGGGATATTTATATCCCTTAAAGCCCATGGACCTAAGGCCCATTCTCATTTAACCCATCTTAATTAACCTAAGTCCATGATCCATTCTTTACTCGATATTAATTAATTAATAACGCGAAATCACTAAACGTAACTTTCTTTATTCAACATTATAAATTTTAGGATGTTACATTTAGTCCAGTAGTTTCAAATTTGCAATTTTTTCCTATGGTTTCATTTCACATGCAATTAAACCTGAATTCTCAAATATCGTTAAGTCTACTCCCGACTTAACGAAAAATTTAACGGGGTTAGTGATTTGGATGTAATTGGCAGGAACTGGGAAACGTGGAGGGTCCATATGCAAAAAATAAACTTTTTAGACTAAATTCGCATTACTGGCCAAACCACAAGGACGAAAATGGCACTTTACTCTAAAGTAAACCACCTAAATATGACATTATACCATGTAATAGGAAACTATACAACTTTTAGAAACTACCAATCTCAACAACTAGATCTTAGATCCAAGGGTTTACATCTATTCTTATATTTCTCACAAAACTATTTTTTTTACATTAACCCTATCATATATATATATATATATGTATCACACAAAAAATTATAATAATAATAATAAATAACAATAAAACAAAAGTGATGAAGGGCGACAATAACTCCCCCCCACACACCCCACACACACACATTTCGCCCCTTTGCCGCCGAGGTGTAATGGTATCCATCAAATTTGTAGCCACAAAACCTTCAACTCCTCACCCCATTACGCATGCCCTAATGAGTGTGAAAAGTTTAGTTTGATTAGGTTGGATAGATGAAAGAGAAACAAGTTAATTATATGATAAAAATTGAATTGGGTTGGTTTGTAAGTTAGAATGATCTAATAAATGTCCTAATATGAAAAAGCTACTCTTCAAAGAACCATATGCTTTGCATCTTTTGCACCAAAGGGTGTAGTCAAGTCACCTTCATCTTTCACAATTTTGTGCTAGTGCCTCGTCATAACCACTCCCATCCATCTATCAATCAAGGACATACCTGTCATTTACCACCATTCAACATGTATAACTCTTTTTTTCTAATAAAAATAGTATTACTAATTTTAAATCAATTACCTAAAATAAGATAATAACAATGGGTATTCTAGGGACACTTTCTTAAGTATAGGGCTATACGGGGGGCCTATATGCCCTGTATAGTCTTATACGAGTGGTGTCCCTAATAGGACCTAATAATAATAATAAAAAGGTTCAAAGGCCACTTACGAGACCAAAGAGTATTGTATATAAGTATATTGAATAAAACTCGTTTTTCATTAAAATTTGTATTAAAATGCTTTAAAAAAATAATAAACAAACCTTTGTATTTAAATATTTTGAAAATTTAACGAACACATGAGGAGGTGCATAAGAAGGTGCATTTGATTTCCTAAACTAATATCACTCGACATACACCTTCCTCGGATTCTTATAAATCATGAATCCATTGTTAAAAAAAACCTTGGATTTTTTTTTGATATAGTCTCTAGTTGGGATTGTGTGGTTATCTTGTGTTGGGTTATTAAGAGATGTGACCGATTACAAAGTGGCCTCTAAATTGGTGAGCATGTTTCTAAGACTTGCCCATTAAAATTCTCCATTAACCATTAAGATGCGATTTTTTAGTTAACTAAACACATTCTATCTTTGACTATATTGAAGGTAGCCAAACAGTCCCTTAGCCTCTCATACCATTCACATACATCTTTTTTAATTGAATATCCGCTTGATTAACACCCTTCTCGCATATTAACACCCTTCTCGCATATAATAAAAGAGTTCTGGTCCTTCCCCATGCACATAGTGTTTCCATACGAGCCAAATCCGGTTTCCTTCTTTCTAGGTATGAGCTCAACTCATTTAAACTCAAGCTAAAGCTCGACTTGTGTCAAGTATTATTTCTAAAGTTCGAGTTTGACTTGTGATAAGTGTTTTTTCAAGCTCGCTCCCAACTCAGTTTTTATTTTGTTAATCAATTTATACCTTTTTATGTAAACTTTATAGTTATAAATTTTCATATAACATAATATTTATCATATAATTATACTTAATTACTTTATCAAAATTATCAATTTATAAATATAATAATATTTAGATAAATATAAAATGAAAATTACATAATTTATAGGCTTGTTTAGGCTCATAAGCCCGCTCGAGCTCAATAGGTGAAGCTCGGACTTGGTTTAGTTTATTAACCAAGTTGTTTATTTTTAGACACGGGCTCGGGCTAAAGCTCGTTTAAGCTAGGGTTGAGTTAAGCTTTATGCGAGTCGATCATGAGCAACTCACAAGTTATTCTCGTGGGTAGAACAACATTGTGGCCCAACATTCGTTTCTGTTGAGGTGTTTCACCCCAAATGTGAATCAAGTATCCAGCTTATTCTCCAAGGCCTTTCGTGCAACATCAACATTCCCTTCAAACCCGTTCAAATCCAAGTTCATTGGAGCCCATCCCGGCGTCGGCGGAGTTGTTGGAACCATATGTGATTTTCAAGTGACGGCATAGAAGCACAAGAACGGCGCGTAACTGGCACAACCGCCGGCAAATACAACAGGTTTTTGTTGTGTGTGCGTTGCCGACCAAAATATTTAAGAAAACTTTTGTATTGTTTGGAAATGTGAAGTCTCGTTTGCAAAATAAAATTTTACATATTCTTCCTTTTAAAGTGTTACCATTAAAAACAACCAAACGATTTATAATGAAGTGGCAGGTAAGCGGACAACAAGCTGCGCCGCAACCCCCTTTTAGATAGCAAACTCAATCCTATTAAAAACAAAGTTTCGGTTCTTATGGGCCGATAAGTTACTACCACGACTTTCTGAACTCTATTCAAAAGGTCCACGGCATCCGGAGCTAAGAAACCAAAAGTGTCAAACAAAGGGAATAATGATTTTCAGTGATTTAATATTTTTTTATTTAGAGATATGAGCTTCCGGGCGACCGGGCATAAATATGAAGGTTTGGAACATTGATTGTGTAAGCATGTAGGATGATTGGATTAATAAGGATAGAATAATAACGTATAAATGTCTTTGTATTCTGACTTGGACCGAATGTGGTCATAAGCTGAGAATTGGGCTTCTTTGGGTTATAAAGAACTGTGGGCCAGTAGTTGCAACGTGACCGGCTTTTTTAGACCATTGTTTGAGTAGTTTGTTAGTAGCTTTGCTCGTTTACACTCTTAGTGTCGATCAGGGCAGACCTATCCTTATGGTTTGGGGTTAGCCGTCTCTTGTGGAACAAAAATAATTAGTACTTATAGTGTTAATTCCCAATCAAACCTTAAGAAATTTTGACACCGACCCCTGTAAAATTTCTTAATGATTTTCATCTAACATACTACTGATTAATATAATTTATACTAAAAAAAATTTGTAAACCAACACTGTTTTAATAAAATTAATAACCATGTATTCATAAAAAAATAAATAAACAAGAATGTGTGTTTTTAGATTAAAAAAAACTTAGAGAAAAAATCAATATTATAGTTAAGATTAATTGGTGTGAAAGAATAAAAGAAAAGGAAATGAAAAAGAAAACCATACCACATGTTATTCTAAGTGATTGAGAATGAGTAACTATCCATTTGCTACATTTTTAAGTTTTTTTTTCAAATAGTGAAAAACTCACTCAAGGTTTTTCTAATGAGAGTGGTGTTATCCTCTTTTCTATTTATTAGATTATATGAATTTTTATAACTTAATTCAATAAAAAAAACTTTAAAACAAATATTTATCATAATGTCTATTTTAGAGTTAGCAACTTAAAATTGGTTAAGTGGTTGTATATCAACTAACAAAATATTATATATGCAAGTAGGAATTATATTATATATTGTTTTTAGATGACCAACCGGAATTGTTGAATCATACCAAAACTATTTATATACCGATTTGCTTAAATCCGAATAGCCGAACCTGCAGAATGAAAATTTCTTTGGTATAACTAATTACTGACTCAAAAAATTTCGACCTCTGTAAAATTTTTTTGGTTTAGCCACTGGACAATGCTTGAGTTTGTATTATTTAATTCTTTTTAATAGAATTGTTTGGGTGCCCTCACCTTTATCCAAAAAAGATGATGTTAATAGAATTTGCATATGTATATGTTTGTATTATGTACTATGGCGGCTATGTGATGTAATATGTGATTGCCAAATCTAGTATACATGGATGATGTTATCATATTCTATTTCAATTAGATCACTTTATTATTATTCTCACTTCAACCCAGTACACGTTGCGGTAATGAAATACTAAGTTCAAACTAGAACAAAATACAATAATTAGTTCAAACTAGAATTTTTAGTTTAATTCACTTCTTCTATTCAATCTAACCTTGAGACCATGCTTCATCTGAAGTACAATAGAATCTGCTGGAACCACGGGATGACCTTCCTCCAAATGAATGTGGTAACGGTGAATGATTATGGTTGACACTATCTTCAACTGTGACAAAGCCATATTCTTGCCAAAACAAGTTCTTGGTCCAGCATTAAATGTTGAGAACTTGTATGATGGCTCATGCTTGATTCCTCCTCTATTAGAAATCCACCTTTCAGGCTTAAACTCCGCACAATCCTCTCCCCATATTGATTTCATCCTTCCCATAGAATAAAAAGAAAGAATAACGTTGGTGTTTTGATCAACTCGGTGACCACTTGGAAGGATTTCTAGTTGCAATGGAGATTTCTGGTTGAAAGGGACAGAAGGATATAATCTTAAGGATTCACACAAAGCTCCATGAAGATAAACCATTTCGTCTAATACTTTCTTATTCCATCTTCTACATGCTTTGGCCTCCAAATGTGTTTGGATCTCGTCTAGAATCTTATCTTCTACGTTCGGGTTTCTAGCAAGAAGATAAAAGAACCAAGATAGGGCACTACTAATGGTATCTTTTCCTGCTGCCATGAGATTAACTAAGGTGTCTCTTAGAAATTTTGTGGGATATAAAATAAATGCCACTTTGATCTCTAAGCTCTTTCATGATCGTTGTGAAAAATACGAACCTTTCCGCGTCATGGTTCATGTTATTGTACTCCCTTTGTTTTTCAGCTAAGCATTTGTATATGAATTGATCAAGATTTTTCCATGCATCACTTAACTTCTTCGCTTTCCCTACTCTAAGAATATGTTGCAGCTTCCAAAGAAACCGGGGCGTAGCAAGCCTGAACAAAATAGCTTCTTCGCCATCTGTGAAGGCTTTTGAATATGGAATGTAAGGAAAATCAAGAGACAAGCTTTCTGGGTCTTTATCAAGAAGTAATGTGCATGCATTATCAAACGCAAACCTTTGAAATATGTCTTGCAAATCAATCTGAGTGCCACACACACAAATATAATCAAGTATAGGGACAAGCCCATTTTCCACTTTGTTCCAAACAATTGTTTCCATGTTATTATGAAATCTAGAATTCTTGAGTATAGAAAATATAACCTTGCGGTTGATCTCCCATATCTTATCATCAGAATTGAAAATTCCATCTCCCAGGACATCAAAGATCTCACGAACTTTGTTTCCTTTGGGATAATTTCTAAAGTTTTTGCTTAAAATGTGGTGGATGTTTTATGTTTAAAGGATCGGCGGTAAGTAATGTGTCCATATTGGCAAACCAAGGGCCTTTGAACATGACGACTTTGTATCAGAATTTCGGTGGTGTAGTCATGGAGTCTGTGAGCGTTTGCAAGTATCCCTGGTAACATACCAAAAATTGGACAGTTTGTTGGGATGAAAGTTATTTGTTTTTTATGCATATACATAGTTATTAAAATTGAAACACTGAGAAATAGAAAGAGACAGACAAAATATTCAAGAAAAGCCATGAGGAGGAGAAATGGTATGAGTTTATCTTTGGTTAGATTATATGGGACAGTGAGAAGCGGTGTCTAGTGTGTACGTGTAATAATGATAATGGCCTCTAAATAAGCCAAAAATATATCTTCTCCTACAACCATATCTTGATTTAATTAAATTCTGACGTTCAATATTCAGTTTTCCTGGCATTAACTTCCCGTTACCACCCATACCATGACGAGCAGCATGTTGAGTTCGTAGATACAAGATGTTCACTTTGCAAATAATTTACGTAGCAGACATCTAGAATATTTTTATATATGACGGTAACCATCTCCATAGAAAAAGAAAACGTGCATTTTAAATACAATGGGTTTGATGTAACATTTGTTAATTTTCAAATCCGAAAACCAAATTCGTTTAAAATTTTGGATCTTTGTTTATTAATAAAGTGAGTATTTATTGAGTATTTATGCATGATATGCTGTTTAGATGTTATAAAATTGTTTACAAGTTAAATTTCATGTATTTCAAACCATTATTGCATTTAAAACAAAATCCAATGGTTAAATGCTACGTTTACCTACCACGTTATTATCAACCTCATTATTTCAATTACATGTTACGATGTTCATAATTCAAATGTTTTCATTCTTTAATTTCATTGTAGGTTCCTCCGGGGCGTCGCTGATCGATACGAGATCCGCACGAGGTCTAGGAGTGCGGAATCCTCCTAGACTCGTTTAATGGTGTAGAAGACGAAGAACACGATTACACATAAACAAACACACGAACAAATACACGAATGGAATAAACGAATCTGCAGATCCTTTATATAATAACCAAACCACGTTACAAACCGAACAAAAACAAAGACACGGCCGACCCGAGGTGAGCTCTACCTCGGGCCGTCCCACACGAATCTACCTCTCTGTTTCTCTATAGACAATTGCACTGAAACACAAAACACTCTAACTTTCTGGATACTAAACCCTAAACAAGACACACATATATATAGATAACTAACTTCGTAGGCTTGGGCTTGGGCCTGTAGGCGAAGTTGTTCTAACTTCGCCTATGGCGTTTCCGCTGGTCAGAATTGCATAGCGACGATCACAAAATGCACCAACATTCATTACCTCTTTTATTTTGTTTTCAACATCGTTACTTGGTTCAGACTACTATGATTTCATTTATTTGACTTAGAGTTTTCGTGTTATCCTTGGCCTGAATGGTCTATCAATGTGTTTTGTAAAGTTTTTAACCTTTTAACTCATTACCTTTTTTTTATTATTTTTATTTTCAACGTTATATATGAGAATTTTATTTATTTATCTAAGGTCTATGCCTTAAAACTACACAATATAACAAGTTATATATATATAGACCATCCGACGATAGATGTAATTATGGGTCGACACGTAATTATCAAAGTACTCGCATGGAAAATATAATAAATCCGGTTGTGTGAAATAGCTCGGAACTTGGAATGATTTGGGGGAACGGGACAAATGCAATATGATAAGGGCATGGTGGATACACCGCTGGTACATCCTATATATAAGTGTCATTGTCAAAATTTTTATTTGTGGCGTTCTTTCGGGTCATTCAAAGATCGACCTTATTTTATTTTAATTATGTATGTATAAAATTGTTAAAATTTCTAACAACTATGTGTATTAGTTGTTATCGTTTAAAATTTTTATTTTTATTTTAATTTCGGGACGAAATTTCTAAAAGTTGTAAGTCCTGTAACATTCGTTACTTTTCAAACCCGAAAATCCGATCCGTTTTTTAAATTTTTGGGTTTTATTTATAAATATATGTATAAAAACATATTATAATATCCAACTCCATAATAAAATATACATCCAACATTTCTAATCCCCGATGTGACACCAGCATTTTCAGGTTAACTCCCTTAACTAAACCCAGTTAAATCCTGTTGACTGTGTCAGTAAACCCCTGTTGACTGTGTCAGTAAACCCAGTTAGTTCTGTTAACTACGTTGATGAACTCTCATGCATGTAGTGTCATGTATGCATACATTTGAGTTAGTCGTGTCGTTGACCTAAACAAAAGTAACTTGTTACATATGTTATGATAATAATATGTTACATGTACTTTATACGATAGGTATAATGTGTTATATGATCAATATGTTACATGACTAGTTGTTATATACTTATGTGATTTATAAGAAAGTTAGATGATTAAACTTGTTACATTATAATATGTTACATGTTATGTTCCCTAGCTAAACCAATAAACCTTAGACAATATAATACATAGAAATGGTTTAAAAAGTTGTATCATGACACCTATGTTAATATCAAGTTACCTAAGGTTGAATTTTATTAAAGTGGGATTAAAGGTTTGTTATTAATTCAACAAGGAGTTAAAAACTCTTGGTAATCAAACTTTTCCCTTTCCTTTTTATCCCTCTTGGCCGAAATCTATCACTCACACACACACAAAACACTTTTGCAAAAACTCTCTCAAATTATCCTCATACAAGTATTGTTTTGGTAATTCTTGGAATCAATATGATTGAATCTTTGGATTAAGCAACTAGGTAATCATAGTTAACATATATTTGCTTTATGTTTTTCTTTATGATTTTATCTTAGAAACATGATATTTTTATCCAAATGATTTGGATTATAGTGATAAATATTTGATTAAAAGTGTTCGTTGTGTCTTGGTATAAAAGTTTGAATCTTTTATTTATATATGTAACATCCCGAAATTTTTAAAGTAATATTAATTATATTAGTTAATATGGATGGGAAGGTTTACTCGGGTTAGTGGAGAAATAACAAATAAAGCAGGAGTTAGTATGGGTCGGGATAGTGTTGAGTAATGGATATGGGTTATGGACTTGGGAAAGAAGGAAGAGACCATGGGCTTAAGCCCATGATCCATAATTATATAAACCTTAAATTCCCATTTTTCATTCATTTCACACATATTCCCTACACCACCAAAACACACACTTAACTCTCTCTCATCCTACCTTTTCTCTCTAGCCGAAACCAAGATAGAAAACTGATCCCGAGTCAAGGTAATGATAGTATTATGTTGTATGAGCTCAAACCCGTTAGATTTAGTCACGAAACGACGAGCCGACACCGTTAAACCATTGAAGTCACGATATCTGGGTGGAATCGGGTATAAACCTAACCTAAGATGAGCTTAGGGATCACCCTAGCTCAGATATGGATCGAACGGGACGAAAAAAGGTGAAAACGGTGGTGAAACGAGCGAGATCTCGCTCTTCCGGCGAGATCCCGGTTTTCCGGTGAAGGCGGAGCCGGAGTTGGGTGTACGAGGTAAGGATGTCAGAGATTGTTCTCTGACAGACCTAACCCTAGTTCGTTAGCGGTGACTTAACGAACTAGAAGGCAATTCGTTAATCCATTTCGTTAAGAGGAAGTAACGAACTAGAAGTAGTTTGTTAAGTCATTATAAGTAACGAAGAAGCTCCAATTCATTAAGTAGTTCGTTAAGGAAGAACTGACGAATGAACCCCAGTTCGTTAAGGGTTCAGTTCGTTAAAGGACCAGTTCGTTATAAAGGTCCAATTCGTTATGAAAGATGACGAACTAGAATAACGAATCAGCTAACAAATCAGGACAAGGAAGCTGGATAATGAATCAGATCATGTGCTAGATAACGAATTAGACTGTGATCCGATAATGAATTAGGCTTAATTTTTTATAGAAAATGTGATAGCGAATTAGATGATAATTTAAAATCGTAATGAAAAATGTGTAAAGACAGTTAATGGAAATAAAATTTTTCCAAGCTGACCTGTCAGCTTGACCCTAGCCAGGGGCTCTACCCCTTGGACCTTGCTAGGGGCTGCCGCCCCTAGACCCCGCTGCTAGGGGCGCTGCCCCCGGACCCCGTTCGTTGAGGGTTGTAAATATACTAGAAACACGTTATGAATAGTAATAGTTAATTGATATGTGTAATTGTTATACAGTTAGTCGCGCATAGCTAAAAAAGGAGTGACTGTTAACCGAGTTCAGATGAGTTTCTAGCCCCATTCCTTGTTATATTTTCGGGGTTGTGTGCATACTCGATGTGATTAGTTAATACACATACCTTAAGTGGTAAGTGTATGCCATATATGATGTATATGTGATAGGCATGAATAATTGCTTGTCGGTACGCGAACGATCTTCGGATATCGCGCGTATTGTCTGGTTAGAGATAAAGATATGAATGTTATATGTAACGTAAGGATGATGTATGAACATTACAAGTGAACACTTGTCGGGGGCATGAACAATCTTCGGATATTGCACGTATCACAAGGGGTATGATTGCTAAATGAATGATGTAAAGAACGCCTAGAGTGTTCTTATGCTATAATGTAATTATGGTGTAAGTGAAGTATGTGTATACAGGTACATGAATGGTATTTTGAGTTCTATGTCCGACGTAGTAAGTTAGGATGGCGAATCCCTCTAACTTCTGTTGGACATAGACTTGGCAGGTGATGGCGTAGTTAAGGACTGCAGGCCTTATACGTGAAATAGGTGATAGATGTAAGCGTAGATAGGGACGGTGGGCCTTATATGTGTTATAGACGATTGATGAGAACGTAGATAAGGACTGCGGACCTTATACGTATCTTAGATAGGCATCAGCATAGGAAAGGATTGTGGACCTTACACGCGCTGTATTTGTGTTGTGGTAGCATAGGGGAGGACTGTGGACTTCGTACGTGCTATGGTTTAGGTTGCAACATAGGGAAATACTAAGGACCTTGTACGTGTTGTAAAAATAGGATGGTATAGGGAAGGACGGCGGACCTTGCACGTACCATAATGGGTGAACATAGGTAAGGACTGCGGACCTTTTACATGTTCACGACCTTGAGTACATGTATAGACGGCGGACTATGAACATACTCTCGGTAGACTGAGGTTGGTGACTGTAAGTATGTATGATAGTAGGGTAACTGGTTAAGTATGGATACGTATCTTGGATATATATGTATGTATGATATGTGTATGTATTGTATGTCGCCTGATTAACTAGAACTCACTCAGCGTGACTGACTTTTAGTATGCACGCAGGTGAATATGTTTAATGAGCTAGCTCTAGGAGGGCACATGGCATGGATTGAATGACTGGCATCTGAGGATGGAAGAAATGATGTTTTAAATATAATGTTTTGTGTTATGGTATCAAAGAAAAGGTTTAATGTTTTGTAACGAATGATTGAATTTAACGTTTCCGCGAAAGTTTTAATTAACTCTGATTGTAAGAACTGTGTTTATGAGTAAATCCGACATTAAAGTAAGGCTACCGGGAACGGGGCCTTACAATATATATTTGTTCTTTATGGATTTAAATTCATAATAGAAAAACATGAGTTTTGATTTTATAAAATGATTTATTGGTGATTTAGGATCATATAGATATGAAAATCATGATTGTTGTGCACATAGGTTTAGATCTGCTTGCTGACAGATTCTGTAACCTAGGTTGTTAATAGTATAACCTGTTGATATGTTAGTGATTTTGGTTGGTTCTTGATGCTACGGTCAAATACTTTGGGTCTAGTTTTCAAAAAATCAAAAATCATAATTTTTGGACTCTGTTTGATTAGTTTTTATGAATTTACAAAATCGTGTTGCAATTATGATTGAAAAAGTAATTTCCGGATTCGTTTTGTAAATTGTGTAACTTGTAATTTAAAATGGATAATTGTGTGATTCCAACTCTGAAATGTTATAAACTGAATTAGGAATCCAATCCAATTGGTCTTGTATCAATTTGACATATATGGAATTTTTAGCAAATATTTACATTCTGTTGTGCTGATAAGGTAGCTGAAAATAGGTTGCTGTAGTGTATGAATTTTCGTGATGTTTGTGTGTGTTGGAAAATTACAAGAAAATTTTATGTTGTAAATAATACTTAAAAAGTATCTGTGAGAATTATTTGCTAAATTATTTGCGTGTTTTATCTGGTTAGAAAAATAGGTTTTGGTGACTTAAAACCTGCCCAAATTTGCATGTTGTTTGGTAAAAATAGTTGTAGTTTGTACAAATATTGTTGTGTTATATACGAATTTGACTTTACTGGTCAACTTGAAATTATCTGACTAAATGTTTGATCTTACTTATGATAAATGAAATTGGTAAACGTGTGACTTAGTCATAGGTTTGCATGAAAAATGATTAACTGTGAATTACATGTTCGATTGTTAGGTTGCGACTATGAATATCTTATGATTATTTTGAGTCTATATAATTGGTCAAAAGTCACCAACGGGTCGTCGGTCAACATTTAGGGTTAACGGTCAATAATTTGGTCAACGGTCAATTTTTGTAGTCAACAGTCAACAACTTGGACCTTTTGGTAAAAAGTCAACAGAAAGTCAAACTTTGGTCAAACTTTTAATAATCCGTGGGATTGTTTGGACACTCTGGATTCTAGGAATCTCTTAGCAAATACTTATAGTGCTTGAATGATATAGGCACTATAACATTTTGTGACGTAAAGCAGTGACTTCTATTTTAAACTGCATTCGAGGTGAGTTTCTCACACCCTCTTTTTACCCTTTTTAACTATTTTGGGGGTAGCATATATATCCTATCAATAATCCAATTTCTTTTATTTATTATCTACAAACTACAACTCGTTATATGAACTTGTGTGTTTACTTGTTACTTGCTCAAATATTACGTGCATGGATTTCTTTGATAAGTATGATCATACGCCCCCTTTGCAATCAGGACCATTGTTTCTAGTGGAAAAGGGACTCCGATCTGAGTACGTTGGTGCACAATCCCAACTAGAAAATACCTTTATTTATTCTTTACACTCAGGACCTTTGATTCTAGTGTAAAGAACTCTTATGTGTTTTTCACAAGTTTTCATGGAATTGTATGGTTTTTATATATTATTTGAACTGTGTGAACTCACCAACTATTAAGTTAGTTGACATTATTTTATATATATGTTGCATGTACTATTATTAGAGGATGAAACGGATGAAGACACTAGACATAGGATATTTTAAATAAAGACTGAACGTTTATTTTCATTGTATTCTCCTTATGTGAACCAACTTGTGTACTTGATGCCTTTGAATGAATTAATGATAATATTGTCACATAATAGTGTCACATGTGTTTTGAACAATTTGTATGTCACACTCGGGCGTATTCCGCTTTAGCAGGGGTGTTACTGTAACCAACCACTTGTAGGTCCAGAAACATCGGATCTACAAAGACGAACTTCTAGCACGATTATTTCCAACTTTATTTCTAAGATCTTCAAACTATATTTTAAAAACATCAACGGGTCTCCGAGAAATTAACGCCTCAGTTCAGGTAATCGCGGAAACAGAACCCGAATATCAAGAACAAAGTTGAATTAGTTGATTCAAACCCGCTTTGATACCAAGTATAGTCTCGAAACGGATCCGACAATTGAATGGATTTTTTTCTTGATAAACGATCGCGATGGGTGCAGTATACGCAAAAGATCGAACATATAATGTAAAGATAAAGATAAGATAAAGAGTAAACGATCTCGTAATCGGTACAAAAGATTCATAACATTTCACGAACTGATCCCACCCAAGGTGAGCTCCCATTGGGTGGTTGTTTACACACTAGAAAACACACACATACATATGACTAGCATTCTCTATTTATAACCAAACACAAATATTCTAGAAGATCTCCTCCCCGTTGAAGCTAAAAGCGTGCACCGAAGCTCTCGTCTCATATCCGGATTTTCCGCCCACTTTAATTATTAACTTGACCATAATATATTTAATGGGTTTTGTTTTTTGGATATCGTAAGTCATATTTTTGACCTTACACTTGAGGTTCATAAAATTTTATATCCGATTCACATGTTTTTCACTTAAAATTCACAAACTAAATTATTTGATTTGGACACGTTGAATATAACTAACATTTGTGATGCAAATGGTCCTAGATATAATAACTCTCTTATGCATCGACGCTTGGCTAATTTCTTAAAATAATTCCAAGTGAATCCTAGATAATGATATTCTAATTTTGACGGTTTTCAAAAAAGAAAAATGAAGCATTGTTGGTAATTCTTCGCTGATTACTGACAGATATCGTGACAGGTTGGGATGAGAATGGTATCATATGGGTAACGAATATATGAATACCGAAAATCTCAATTTTTTTGTATTGGTGCCTAAATGTTCGGTTTGGTACTAGTATGATACCGGGACAGTACGGGTATTGAATACAAAATTCGGGAATACAGGTACCATATCATACCGATACCAAATGTTGATTAGTTCTTCATGTAAGTAATATAAAACATGATAAATATTAAACCTATGAACCTGTTACAGCATGGAGAATAGTAATCGCAGCAGAGTATGAGATAGTCAACATGTTTTTCATCTTGGTCGAGTTCCCCTTTAGGATGTATAGTTAAGGATGGTGTTATGGTTCTTGAGAGGAACCCAGTTTTATGAGAGAGGAGGCACACAAAATTGTTATGTATGTGTGATTAGGTTATGATGCTAATATTTATCTCTATATATATACATCCAAGGGGAAACCCTTTATTAGTTAATTATAGGTAATATGGCCCATCAACAATTACCAAACTAATATATAATAAGGTATATTTAATATTTTGATCTATTATAATATAAATAATTATAATGGCCATATATAAATATATATTCTTATATATTATTCTTACATTCTCCCACTTGGCCGAGTAATCATTTATTATGAGTATTAGATACGCCTGATCAGGAGTTAACACTCATTTTAGCTTTAAACTTAAACTGGAGCAGAGAAATACAGTCATTGAATTGAACATCAGCTCAAGACCCCCATTAATCATATTGCAGTCCTTATTTAAAACCTAAGTAGTTATGATCAAAACTTTCAAGTAAGCCCTTCAAACGTTTGATTTGTATAATAATTTGTATATATGTCATTATGCATGCAGAACATATTAAGAGACATACAAATCAAAACTGATGAGGAAATTTAATAGTTAATCATTCATAGTATGATATGCAGTTGCGCATAGTCATCAATAACCCGTCATTATTATAAGCGCTTTCATAATATTTATGGGTGAGACTTTTATTTATCAGATCCTTAAGCATATCATGAATGTATTCGATATGAAAATTTAGATTCCTTAATTCGTTCATAAATGAATAATTAATTTCATATCAAAATTTAATGCAACACCTCTCAAACTGTTACTGTTTGAGAAAATATGGTAGCTGACTTTATCACAATAAGTCTTCAATATATAATTTATATGGAGTTAATAAAAACTTACGAGTCCACTAATAAATGTTCAACAAAATTTATTGACAACAACGCTGTAATTAATCAACATATTATGTCGTTATGACTTAGGTTGTTGTTATCAGTTCATTATATCTCCTCCATGAGATAGATTTGTCTACTGACATAAGAATATATCCCGAAAATTATATTTTCTTATCTTTGATTATGACAAAGTTTAGAGTAATCTACGGGTTTGAATTCTGTAACATCCTACTTTTGGTTCTTATAAAAAAATAAAATTTTCGTTATTTTACAGTGGGTCGTTATCGGTTTAGGTAAATAGAATACGAGTTGGGCTAGTGTTGGGTAAATGAATATGGGTTATGGACTTGGGGTTAGGAATGAAAGAAGGAAAGACCATGGGCTTAAGCCCATGATCCATAAATATATAAACCCTTAATCTCCATTTAATCCTCATTCACACATATTCCATACACCACCCAAAACACACACTTAAGCTTTCTCTTTAGTTCTCTCCTTCTCTAGCCGAAACCAAGAAAGAATCCGAGCACCGACCCGAGGTAATGATAGTTTAATATTATATGAGCTTAACCCGTTATATATAGTCACGAAACGACGAGCCGACACCGTTAAACCGTTTAAGTCACGAGATCCGGGTGGAATCGGGTATAAACCGAACCTAAGATGATCTTAGGGGTCACCCTAGCTCAGATCTGGATCGAACGGGACAAAAAACGGTGAAATTTTTCCGACTAGTTCGCGGTTTTCCGGCGGCGGCGCCGGAAAGGGGGCGCCGGAAAAGTTAATACGAGGTAGAGAGGGAATGTTCTGACATTCCCTGACCTAACCCTAGTTCGTTATGGGAACTTAACGAATTGAAGGGTGATTCGTTAGTTAATTCGCATAAGGGAGCACGACGAACAAGCTCTAGTTCGTCTCTGATTCGTTAGGGGAAAGGGGTAGCGAATTACCTTTGATTCGTTATGACCAGTTCGTATAAGGATCAGTTCGTTAAGGTCTAATTCGCTATATGGACCAGTTCGTGAAAGGGTCCAATTCATCATAAGGACCAGTTCGTTATAATGCTTGATTCGTTACAAAGCCAGATTCGTTATAATAGTTAATTCGCTATGAACTCCCATTCGTTACGGACTGATTAACGAAATAGAAGTTTAGCAAATGACAAGAACAGTCCCTGGACTTAGAAAAGATTGATTTAATTACAAAGAAGCCCTTAGCTTTTCAAGTTAGCCAATTAATTAATGATTCAAAACTCTAATGGAAAAATGTGTTAAAACAGCTAATTGAAATAAAATTTTTCCAAGCTGACCTGGCAGCTCGACCCCAGCTAGGGGCTCTGCCCCTTGGACCCCGCTAGGGGCTGCCGCCCCTAGAACCCCGCCGCCAGGGGCGCTGCCCCCCCGGACCCCCGTTCGTTGTGGGTTATTTGAAGATTGAAATACGATATGAGTAGTAATAGTTAATTGATACATGTAAATATCATACAGTTAGCCGTGCACAACTCAAGAAAGGGATTACGATTAACGGTGAACGTAACCGCATTCAGGTGAGTTTCTAGCCCCATTTCTGTGTTATGTTTTCGGGGCTGTGTGCATACTCGATGTGATTGTCAATACATATATCCTAAGTGATAAATGTATGTCTTATGTGATTATGTGAAAGGTAAGAATGATTGCTTGCCAGTACGTGAACGATCTTCGGATATTGCACGTACTGTCAAGTTATAATGCTATGTATGAAATATGAATGATATGTATGTACGTTATGAAAGGTAAGAATGATTGCTTGTCGGTACGTGAACGATCTTCGGATATTGCACGCACTGTCAAGTTATAATGTTATGTATGGACTATGAATGATATGTATGTATGTTATGAATAAATGTAAGAGATAGAAAGGTAGGAAAGGGACTGGACCCTAATAATATCCAAGGCAGAAAAGGGACCGAGCCCTTTAATAATCTCGAGGCAGAAAAGGGACTGGACCCTAATAATATCCAAGGCAGAAAAGGGACTGGACCCTAATAATATCCAAGGCAGAAAAGGGACTGGACCCTGATAATATCCCAGGGCAGAAAAAGGGACCGGACCCTAATAATATCCGAGGCAGAATAGAATAGAGTTTAGTAGAATTTAAGTTATGAAAGAATGAATGAAAGAATGTATGTATGTAAAGTATGTGATGTTATTAACTAGAACTCACTCAGCGTAGCTGACTTTTAGTATGCACGCAGGTAAGTAGGATGAGACAACTTGCTTGAGCGGGGAGACATGGCAGAAGAATAAGAGTCTGGCATCTGAAGACCTGTTATGTTTTATAAGTTATGTTTGATTTTGAAAGACAAGAAGAATGTTTAAAGACATGTTTATGATTTGATATGTAATGTTTTATGAAAGTTCTATATTCCGCGTAAAGTTTTAGTTAACTCTGATATTTAGGACCGTGTTTATGAGTAAATCCAACGTCCAATGTGAGGCACCGGTAACGGGGCCTTACAGTTTGAATTCTCACTTCTTCTTTTAAATTAAGTCTTTCGTTTCTTTTAAAGATATCTTAGTACTCTTTTAGATGCTTCACATTAATCTTGATATATCTAGTGTGTTGCAATTTTGAGTAATATCTAAACGAGTATAGACTTGAACTTATATAAGGTTTCTACTTAATGAAGCATAAGGAAATAATCTATGTGTTCCTATTATCCTCTAAAGTAGAGCAATACTGTTTGTTACATGTGTAAGGAATATCTATGAGATCTATAATATCAAAGTATGTGTGAAAATGCTTTGACTCATGTAACATATACTTGTCAGAAGAATGTCATCTATATAAGGACAAGTTTGTTTTAGTTGCTCCCACTCATCTTTAGGTAGGTACATTAATCCACTTGTTTTTGATGAAAATAATTGTATAAATATTTCATTATGTTTTGATGTTTGCATTAACCCATATATGGATTTTATTGACTTATAAACTAAATGTTCTTTGACATTCAGTTTATAACTTTTAGGTTGTTTTATGAACATATAAATATGAAAGCCGATTGTTAGGGAAAGTTTTTTTTAATGTTCATCTAATGTAGCTCTTAACTATTGTAAGCTACTAGAACAATAATGATCCTTAAAGAAATCTTTTGTAATATAGGTAAGAAGATTCTTTGATAATTGGTTTATCCTTGAATATAACCTTTAACAATCAATCGTGCTTCTTATTCTCTTAACGTTTCGCATTGGGATTTAGTTTAGTTATGAACACTCTAAGGTGATTCAACTAAATCTCAAAACGTTATCCTGACTTATGGAGTCAATTATGATTGATGCTAATTGTTTAATTATAAGGGGTAAGATCATTAAACTTTCCATCATCCATTTCAACTTTAGTTAGGGAGGTTACATAATCATCAGTGTTAGTAGGTTTTAAAACCTAGATGGCCTCCCGAGTTGATTATTGGGTAATTTTAAAAGTCTCGGTTTTATGGGTTAGCTCTTGGTTAGGTTGCTATCAGTTTTAGAATTATAAGTATATAAGAGTTGGTGCAGTATGATGTACAAGAGGTGTAATTGGAGTTTAAATATGGAGTAAAATTTAATGACTCTCTTCCCCCCTCCTATTGTACTTCTTACAAGTCATTATAAAGACTTTTACTGCTCTCACTGACCTTAGAAGCCTTTAGGAAAATTTGCATGCTTAGGGTCAATATTTAAAGACCAATAGATTCTAATCGAAAAACGATTTAATGATGTAAGTCATAGTTTCTCTTGTGAGGATTATTTCAGTAAGAAATCGGAGTATGCCCACATTTAAGAAACACCGAAACTTTTGTAAGAGTAGTATTAAATTCTACAGAGATAAGTATTGATGAAATAGTGTTGTGATGGAGCAGTTTCTTGTACAAGCGGTGTAATTAAGATAATATCAAGTTTTCACTCCTCCACCTCTTGCAAATCTTGTAAGTTATGATTTAGACACTTAAAACTCCCAGTAATATTTGATATCTCTAGGAAAAACCACATGAGAAGTTTCAGTGATGTACGTGATGTGGGAATTTGTCATACACACGTTAGACTTAATTTGATTTCCTTTATGTGTCATAAGAAACTTAGGGACATATTTAGAAGAAATCATATTAACTATATATGAATGGATCTCTTTAAGACCATGAATGATAGAAGACAGACTAGACACAAGTAAATAACTTTTTAAATGATAAAATAGTTATGTCTGAATATTCTGTATGAATAAGTTCCAATAATGTAAGTGAAATATAACTTCTTGTGGACCCATACTTATTTCTTAAGCCAAACAATGTTTAGGGCATCCAACACGTGATTTAAAATCACCGAGAATGAGATTATATGAAAAATCACCCTCATTAACCATGTCATGATTTCTCATGAAATTTGGTTTTAATGGATGAATTTTATATGTCTCATTTTTCTTTTGTTACATTTTTATTTGCATGATAACAAAAGTTGTGAAAATATATAGTATCATCTAGTTGTATTTTATAAATGTTTCAATCCAAATATTGATAACAAATCATATGAGAGTTTAAGGTAATAGTGACTTTATGTTGACTATGCAAACCTTATAACTGTCATAATGTTGCTTAAGTATTGATACTAAATTCTGATTAATCTCCAGAATATTTAAGGTATCATAAAGCGTAATTTGAAGACAATTTATCATGGTTCTAATAACCTTAACATTTAAATTTGTCACTAACCCTCATGTTAGTTATTTGTTGATTTTTGAGTAAACATATAGAACTAGACTCAACCAATCACGTGTTAATGAGAATATTAGGTTAGTAGAGGTTAATATCATTAATATGTAACTATCAATTTAGCCAGTTGTTCTTTTGAATTATGGATAATCTTGTAATGCCTATGCCTAATCTAATGACATATTTTGGCAATGAGACTCCTCCTTAAAGAACTTAAAGCTGGAAGTAATACTTGCATTTTTTTCTATGAACCTTAGAATAATCCTCTTTTAGGTTTTAGTGGTAGTGAGTTGAATAACATCTTATTTTCTAGTACCGGATGCTTCTTTTCTTGTACATATGTTGCTGATCAACACACTCATTTTTCTTTGGTACTTCTGAGTATTATCGTTGATTTTTTAAGGAACCAAATTGTACTATTGTGAATTTGAGTATGTAATGTACTAGAATATTATACTTAATATCATGTTTGAGCCCTTAATTATATGGGTCATGATTTTACATTATGATATATTCAATAATACCATCTAACCATATAGTTAGAATTTTTAAGGAGTGCATGAATCTTGGGAGTTATTTTGATTAGTCTTAGGAAAAACTAAATCTATAATAACTCTAGTGATAGCATTTATTTATATAAGTTTTTGATTATCACTATCATAATAGATTATGTGCTTGAAGTAGTCAAATAATTATTAACTAAAAATAAGCTAATCTAGACACTAAGTAATAATTCTAGACTCTTAAACTTAACTTAACTACTAACCGGCAAGTGTACCGGTCGACTCTAGTACAGCTAAGTAATTCCGGATATCGAACCCACGAGACTCTATAAGTTACGTATACTAGCTAATTAGACTCGACTTACTAACACGACTATTTAATAATATTATTTAAGGGGGGAATTTAATACTAATAATTAAAACTCTAAATAATAATTAACTAAAATTAATTAACTTACTCATAATTAACTAATGATTACTTAACTATTAAACTAATTAAAACTTAACCCTAATTACTTTAAACTAATAAACAATTAAAAACTTAGATTAATTCAGATGACAAAGATAACTACCTAGGCCAGAATCCCCAAAGTTACGGTTATTAATTAAATGGAAAACTCACGTTATGGAACTGGGATCATAAAATAGACCCTTGACAGAAAACCCGAACAGGACCCTTGAACTTCAAGAAGACGCCTATGGATTTCTAACAAGTTTTAAGAATCACCAGTTTTATATTAAACTTCCTTACGGTTATTTAATCGCTTATGTCTAAGTATCTATTATGAAGAAAACCTACCTTACAGTTCGGAATTCAAAGATAGAAAAGCAGATTCAATTAACTTAATAGACTAAGCTGAAAATCAAACCTAGACGGACTCCTTACGAAGAACTAAATCTAGCAATCCCGACAAGCAAAGATCTATTAATAGCCTATCACCTTACAGCTTTTTAGACTAGTAGCTCACTTTTATTTGTTTAATTGATTTTATTGTTTCTATGATCTTAATCAATATCAATCATAAACTAGTCAATAACACACAGTAAATGACCTAAAAAACCCTATCATATGAAACAATTAACAAGGGTAATGTGAAACAATAAATTCAAGTAAGCAAAACCAAGCAATCATACGCATCAAGAAAATAAAACTTAACCGTTTACTTAGAACATAATATCCATAACGAAACGAAAATCCAAATAAAATCCAACCAAACTAAGGTTCATCACGACCTAGGCAGTCTATGGAATTTAGCCTAGCATATTAAAATCTAAATCAAACAAAACATGTAATAACGAAAACATGGTGAAAATATAAGAAACGGGGAATCGAAGATGATAAAACCCGTAAACTCGAACGTGAACGTCTAGCTCTTTACCGGATGTTCTCTCACCTTCAAAATCACCAACAAACGCGTAAAATAGCTCCAAGAACTCTACAAAATCGGCTGGTGGCTTTCAGGTTATGTCAGGTTTAGGTTAAATATGTTTAAATAGCGAAAACAAGGCCCGACATTAAGCAAAAACAAATTAAAACCCATCAGCAGCCCCTAGGCGCCGCGCTAAGGGCATTTATCCTTCCCCCTTCGCGCGGAGCGGCTTGCTTCTCCAAGGGGTCCGGTCGGTCTGACCGGTTTTCTGTTCTGGTTCTTCCTGACGCGTTCCGGATCTCTGTTTCGGCTCGTTTTAGCTCGTTTTTCGCCTTTTTTAATCACGATCAAATCCCGGAACCTACGACACACAAAAACGTTAGTAGTATACAAAACTTGACTAAAAACGAACAAAAACAATTAAAATATTAAATAAAATAAACAAGGGAAACATATATATTTAGCATTATATCAATAGACATTATGATTGACTCATTCCATTTGTTAGGCTTTAGTTTTCAATGGAATAATTATTATTAGAAAGAGCAGTAGGACAGTCATATCATAATTAAAATTGAGAAGAGTTAAATGTTATTAAAACTCTTTATGAGACAAAATTCAATTGTGTTTTGAGATTAGAGTGGATGATTTGGATGAAATAGCTATTTATAGAAGAAAATTATAGTGAGTAATGTTATGCGATATTAAGATAATACATATTAAAATTTATGATCATTAGATTAATGAAAGATCATTAATGTGAGGATCATTATATTTTATTGAAGATGTGATATGTCTATTATTAACATCAAACTAATAGACTATAATTAAAAGTTTTACTTAAACAAAAAATAAATCACCTTTGGGCAAAATTAAATTTTATTTAAGTATGTGTGCAAAATAATTGTAACACATCACCTTTGGGCAGAAGTGAGACAATTATTATTATTATGCACATGCTAGTTTTGCTGAATAAAAATGTAACACATCACCTTTGGGCAGAAGTGAGACATTTATATTATGTTAGGCAAAAACTAACAAAAGCTTTCTGTTAGACTTGAATGATATGGTAAATGTAACTCATCACCTTTGGGCAGAAGTGATACATCAAAATTTCATTTAAGTTAAGCCTTTATGTTTTGTAAAATTTTATAATATTTAAGTATCTACAAAACATTTTAATGAGTTAATAGTAAAAACTTTCTGGGCAAAATTAAGGATTTTGAGAAATAAAGTTTTTGGGTAAATTATAGTTTTCGGATGACATGGGTTATTGGTTAATATTTTTTCGAGTATTATAGGTTTTTGGGTAAAGTAATGAGTTTTCGGAAAATTAGCGTGTTTGCGGGAAGAAGATTGGAAAACCATTCAAAAGAAAAACCTGTATAAGGAGATATAATTTAAAATCCGAGAACTCTAATATCCAAAAATTAATATTATCCTAATTAAACTGAAACACAAAAAAGTAATAAAACCCATACAAATAATTCCATAAACTAGTTGATCCCTATACAGATTTTGAAAACTAAAAGGATAATAATAAGATTTGGTTCAAATTTTTTAAGGATTAACAATTATATCTATTTCCTATTTTAATGGGATTCAAATCTTTTTAGAAAATACCAAAACTTTTAATTAATTCAAAATTTGAACAATTATATCCCTAAATTAACTTTAACAGATTTTTAATCCAGATTTGAACCAAAATATGTTATAATTTTCAAAAATTATGATGAACACGAAGAACATCGTTGAAAAATTTAATTAATAAACATATACAAAAACTGGAATCAAAATCTTTAAACATGATTTTAATAGATTTCGAAAATATTAGGGTTTATTAAATATGAATTTTAGCGATTTTAAACAGTATCATATATTGTTTTCGTAATAGAACATGAAAAAAAACCGAAAAAATTAGGGATTATCAAGTTTTAGTCCATGTCTTCTGATTCAATTTTAGATTTTGGGAAAACATGAAGAACTGATTAATCAACATCACTCTGATGCCACATGTTGATCTATTCTTCATGTAAGTAATATAAAACATGATAAATATTAAACCTATGAACCTGTTACAACATGGAGAATAGTAATCGCAGCAGAGTATGAGATAGTCGACATGTTTGTCATCTTGGTCGAGTTCCCCTTTAGGATGTATAGTTAACGATGGTGTTAGGGTTCTTGAGAGGAACCCGGTTTTATGAGAGAGGAGGCACACAAAACTGTTATGTGTGAGTGATTAGGTTATGATGTTAATATTTATCTCTCTATATATACACCCAATGAGAAACCCTTTATTAGTTAATTATAGGTAATATGGTCCATCAACAATTACCAAACTAATATATAATAAGGTATATTTAATATTGATCTATTATAATATAAATGATTATAATGGCCAAATCGGTACAAATTCAGTATCATCTCGGTGCCGGCACCTGTATAGAATCGGTACGAGTACCGAATCTTATCATCCCTAATAGTGACAAGGGTATCTCCTCTCCTCGCCATTTCTCTGAATTTATATTTTTTTTTAGTTTCCAGCCAATTATAATTTTAAAGAGTCATAGATAACCAACGGATATGATCATTGAAAGACATTCTTTCTGTGATGACACCAGCCATGAATTGAAGTTGATAAGATTCCCGCCTACCGGTAATCCAACTCAGAGAGAAGATTTCGTATGATATTTCATTTATATACTTCGATTAAAAAAATAAAAATGTATGTAAAAATAATTAACTTATTGTTGTTTTCTAATTATTTTATTTTTTTAGCAACTACCCCATCTGTCTTATTATAAGTGTCCACATTTGTATTTTTATTTGTTCCATTACAAGTGTCCACTTTCAAAATTTATTAATCAATTTCCAAGTTTACCTTTAAACACACACAACTAACATTAGTAAATAATATTGATGAACCCACCACTACTACAGAACATGTAGTCTAGAAGCTGTCCACTATTTTGATTAGAAGCGGTTGGTTCTTAAAACCGCTTCTAAGTTATGGCGTTAAATATTAAAAGCGGTTTTTTTAGTAGAACCGATTAAAAGCTTCCAGATTTACAATTTCAAAATCCCCTCCAATTAATTTACAGTACGGCTCTTTTCTTCTTCATTTCACAGTTAAGAGGTATATGAATTAATACATCTTCAAAGACTTCCATAATTATTATACTCTCATCCAAATCTCTTAAAATCTTTCAAAGCACATTTATGAGGTAACAAAAACTTTATTTTTGACTTAGTATTTATAGCTTTTACTCATTATTTGATATATAAGTTGTTTATATTATCTAAAAATAGTGTTTTTATTTATTTTTTACTTGTTTTAGTATTAATACACACACATATATATATGTATATTAGATATGTGTGTATGTGTATTGTGACACCCGGCATTTTCAGGTTAACTCCGTTAACTAAACACAGTTAAATCTTGTTAACTGTGTCTGTAAACTCAGTTAGTTCGGTTAACTACGTTAATGAACCCTCATGCATGTAGTGTCATGTATGCATGCATTAAGTCAGTGGTGTCGTTGGTGACCTAAGTGAGAGTAACTAGTTATTGATAACTAGAATAATAAACTTGTCACACATGTTATAATATATGATAGGTTATAATAAAATTGTCACACATGATATGTTACATGTATTATATGTGATAGGTGTAATTGTGTTACATGCTACATGATTAGTTGTTGTATACTTATATGTTGTAAGAGAAGTGAATAATTAAAATAACATAACATATGATATATTACATGACAAGTAACAAAAAGACTAGTACACAACATATGATTACTAGAAAATGTTTATAACATAATGTAATATGTCACATGTAATAAAAAATGACATAACCTAAGGTTTAATAGAATTGATTATGTGTAACATTTGTTACTTTTCAAACTCGAAAATCCTACCCATTTTAAATTTTTGAATTTTATTTATGAATATATGTACAAATATAAATATATTTAAAGTATTGTCTTATGTATTTATATTCGTTAAACCGACACGTTTTGACGTTTCGAAGCCATCGTAATTTTCGTTTATTATTTATATAATGTTCTCGAAAATTCAAGTAACTAATCAATCGTTTTCTATTAAATTCATTTAATTTATATAACTCCGGGATTTAATGTTGTACTTAAATGAGACCCGAACTATCCGGGCATAATACGAAAAATATATAAGTTCATAAACTTTTATTTCCAATTCCTAATACAACTTAAAGTTCAAGGTTTAATAAGTAAATATATTTTAATTTATATATAAATATAACATGAAAGTACAGGGACCTATTATGTAAATAGTGTTTAATATAATAATAATATCAATAATAATGAAAAGTAGCAGCAACCCCTCGTCCCCTGTACACGATTTTCCGGCCGTTTTTTCCGGCGCCACCTCCGGCTACCGGAAAACGGTTCCGGCAAGTGTTAAAATCACGTGTATTCACCGTTTGATCCGGTAAAACATTCCAAACGTCATCTCCATTAATTTTAAGCAATAATACGTAATTTATTTCGCCATTAACAATCTAATAAACACCCATTAATCTCCAAACCGTTCGGATAATAATCAAATCCTAATAACTTGAATTAAACACGAAATGATAAAATTGAAATCATAAGTATGACTCTAATATACATCTACATCTGCTACAAACTTAATATTACTCAAACATACTCTCTATAACCTATAATTTGTTTGTTTTATTCCGATTCTGGCCAACCATGGTTCTCCTGTCAATTCGTAACGATACAAGGTAATTTTTATATCAATTGTTATAGTTTTTACCCGATTAGCAAAACCCCAAACATATATTGAACAAACAAAGATCAGATTTGGAGAATTAGATTTCTAGGGTTTGTTAGGATGATGATGAACATGGAAAATATGATTTTAAATTATTATTTCCATCGTTTAACAAAAAATCTGATTTGGTCCAGTGGTTGTTTATGTTTGTTGTGGTCATGGAGACCCGGGTTCTCTGCAACATCTTTTTGTATTTTTCAAAACCATGTTTTTTAGACATAATAAATTAAATAAAATTGTTATAAATCAAATAAAAATCATTTTTAATTAAATAAAATTGTTTTAGTTTATGTTATAACCTTTTCATCCGAAAACCAAACTTTTCCAACCCGAAGCGTTTGTTAAAACTCGTGTAATAAATATATAAATATATATGCAATCTCGTCGTAAAACTTTATAAATTTCCAAACGACAACGTTTATACTAAACTAAAATATACCGGTAAAGTCCCGTAAACATTGTTGTATTCAAATATAATATTAATCTCATAAGTAGTATTATATTAATAAATATTATTTCGTTAAGCTATAGATCACACTAATATAATTATTTTCAAGCTAAAATTTCGTTAAAGATCCAAGTTCATAATCGTTATAAATTTTCAAACTCGTCAAGTCTTGGTTAAACCCATGAAACATATTATATATATATATATATATATATATATATATATATATATATATATATATATATATATATATATATATATATATATATATTTTCGTTCGTAAACTTTAAAACTTCGTTAACATATTTGTTGTTTAAAATAAAATATACCACATCAAGATCCAATAAATATTATAATATTCAAACATGATATTAATCTCGTACTGTAAACTAATATTAAATTAATAATTAAGTAATAAATTCATTAAAATTCGTTAATGTATAAAATCATATTATAATATCCAACTCCATAATAAAATACACATCCAACACTCCTAAATTCCGACAACCCGATTTATCTACTTGTTATAAGCCGTTAGTTAATATTTATTTTGTATATACAATTCTAGTTCGTGAAGTTCAATTGCTTGGTTTCATTTACGCACTTTCGGTTTTATTTCAAGTTTGTCTTCAACTTCAAGGTGAGTTTCTCACACCCCCTTTTTACTCTTTTATTACTTCTGGGGGTAGCATATATATCCTATCCAAATTTCAATTTCGTTTATTCATTATTTACAAACTACAATTCGCTACATGGACTTGTGTGTTTACTTGTTACTTGCTCAAAATTACTTGCACATGGATTACTTCAATATAGTATGATCATACGCACCCCTTTGCGCTCAATACATTTGTTGTTATGAGTGGAAAAGGGCCTCATTATCCGAGTACGTTGGTGCACAATCCCAACTGGAAAGGACCTTACTTGCGCTTGTCTGAGTACGCTGGTGCACAATCCTAGTTGGAAATGACATTACTTGCTCATTTACACTTGTTCATGGAATTGTAGATTTTTATGTACTTATATCAAAACTTGTGTGAACTCACCAACTATTATATAGTTGACATTTATTTTATTTATATGTTATAGGTTATATTAATAAATGAACAAGTTGTTAATTGTTCTTGTATTTTCTTTGTATTTCTTGTTACAAACTTGTGTACTTTATGTTTAAATTAATTAATGATAATATTGTAACTTAATAGTGTCACATGTGTTTTGGGCAATCTGTACGTCACACTCGGGCGTATTCCGCTTTAGCCGGGGTGTTACATTGTGCCTTAATGATTGTGTTAATGATGAGTGAAGGTTATAGCTTTTCTTTTTCTCCCTTTGACCGTCCATATCACATCACACACACATACATTTTATTTTTCTAAAACACTTTCAAAATATCATAATCAAGTTGGGTGATTCTTGGAACAAATGGTGATATAGATTGATCAAGCAAGTAGGTAAGCATGTTTAATATATATTTTATTTATGTTTCTTTGATTTGGTATTGTGGGATTAAGTATCCAAACACATGAAATCATAAGAAATAAAAAGATGATCAAGTTGATGGTTTAAAAAGATATTGTGTGTCTTGTCATAAAAGAAAATATGGAAACCTTTTGAACATAAATATTATTTTACAAATCAGTAAAATAATGAAATACATGAGATTTGATTATAGAAAATGTTTCCTTGAGGATTTAAGATTATAAGGATATAGAAATCATGATTTTTGTGACTTTTGGTTTGAATCTGCTTGTTGACAGATTCTATGTTTTAGATTGTAGATTGTAGATTGTATAACTTGATGATACGTTGTTGTTTCCGATTTATTTGTGATACTATGGCTAATTAATTTGAATCTAGTTTTCACTAAGTCAAGAATCATAATTTTTGGACTTTGTTTGACTAGTTTTTATTAATTTATAAAATCGGGTTGCAATCCTGATTGAAAGAGAAATCTTCTGGGCTGTGTTGTAAATTGTATAACTTGAGATTGAAAATAGATATAGGTGTTATTCCACTTCTATAATGTTAAAATTGAAGTAGGAATCTAATCCAATTGGTCTTGCATCAATTGGACAAATATAGAATTGTTGGCAAATATTTGTGTACTGCTGTGTTAAAATAGAGATTGAAATTAGGTTATTGTAGAGTGTGAATATTCTATATAGTTGTGTGAATTGAAAATTATAAGAAAAATATATGTTATACCTAATACTTGAAAGAATATGTGTGAATTATTTGGTAATTTAATCACAAGGTTTGGTTGGTTGGATAAATCAGTTTTGATGATTGAAAACTTGTTAATGATGATGATTAGCATATTGGTTAGTAAAAATAATTGTAATTTGTAATAGATTGATTGTGGTAAATTGAATTTTGACTTTATGGGTCAACTTAGAACTATTTGACTAAGTGGTTAGTCTTACTTGCGAAGTGTTGAAAGTGGTAGAAGTTAGACATAGCCATAAGATTGTATGTAAATTGGCTAAGTGTACATTACTTGATTCTTATGATTAGGAACATAATGTAATCATTCTAAGTCTAGAAAATTTGTCAAAAGTCACCAACGGGTCGTCAGTCAATATTTTGGTCAAAGGACAACATTTTGGTCAACGGTCAACAAGACTCAAATTTTAGTCTTCGGACATCGAGAGTTGGACTTTTTAGTCAACGGTCAACAACTTGGACCTTTTGGTTAAAAGTCAAACGAAAAGTCAAACTTTGGTCAAAGTCAAAAAAGTTAAATTTTGTTCAAAGTCAACAGATTAGTCAACCTTTGGTCAAACTTCTAATAAACAAGGGAATTGTTTGGATACTAAGGGTTCTAGGAATCTCTTAGAGAATACTTATAGTGCTTGTATGATTTAGGCACTAGAACAACTTTGACTTAAGCAGTTAACTTTCAATTTGAACCGCATTTGAGGTGAGTTTCACTACTCCCACTTTTTTACTTACTCCTTTTGGGGGGAAAGCATGCAACATACAAACTTTTTGGATAATTGTAGACTTTTTAATACCTCATGTGTACATAGTGAACTTAAACTGAGGTCCCCCATGCACATTGGACCGTTAAAAATTGTACATTGGCTCGGTAATGATAGGTAGTACTACTGGGTTTGACGAACCCCCTCGGAGCTCTCGGTTGAGGGAGTCGCCGGGCGTCTCATTTACTAGAAACACACTAGTATTATATTAGACTACGTGGGTGGCAAACAAACTAACAAGTCAGCCTCGGTCACAATACAACCTACACTAATGTAACATGATTGCTAGCGGTAGTATTAATGCATACAATATCCATGCTTTATTATTTACACTGTTTACTTACTAAAGGGTTTGTTTGACAAACTTGTTTTTAAACTCAAACCTGTGAACTCACCAACCGTTGTGTTGACCCGTTTTTAGCTTGTCTTTCTCAGGTGTTTAAGGTGCACGTGCAAAGTTGAAATGAGTCTATGATGCATGGATCCCACTAAGAATCGAATTATGCTGGGAGTCTTTAATGAAACGTTATGTCTGGGCGTCTTTACACGCACTTTGGAATTTTAAGTGTGTTCATAAATTATACGCTTCCGTAAATGTAAAAACTTTATGGTAAATGTACTTACCTCATTTATGATGAGCAATAATATTTAAATATTTTCCATTATAAATTGGTTGTTCGTTATGACACATGGCTAGATCCTGGTATGTCACGCGCCTCACGGTAAAAACCCCGTTAGTCGAAAATTGAGGGTGTGACATGTATATACATATATATTAGGTGTGTGTGCGGTTTGATGCGGTTCGATGTGGTTTTCTTGGGATTTTTTTTGTTTTGGTTTAGAATTCTTGGTTTAATTCCGGTTAATATATATACATATGTATGTATTTTATATACATGTATTAGTTATACATATTGTATGCATTCGTATGGGATAACCTTTTAGAGTATGTACTCGTCCAAAATTTATCTAATAGGGATAAATTTTGGATTGTCCCATTTTGGGACTGCTTTTTGGATATTATATCTCGTTTAGGATATGTGTACATTTTTACAAGTTAACTATTTAAGAAAAAAAAGCAGCAGTTATTTCCTCCTACTCTTTCGAGTTTGCGTTTTATACGCATACTTGGGGAGTTGAGGGGAAATGCTGCCGATTTTTTCTTAAATAGTCAACTTATTAAAATGTATACGTACGAGATATAATTTTCAAATACTGGGTTAGGATCCGGCGCCTTAGAGCACCAATTTACACCATATACATATATTTAAATTTTAAATATTCTTTTCAGATGGATCGTAAAGACTGAATGTATGACCTTCCAACTACTAGCAAAACATATATAAATGGCATTCAAGGTTTCTTAAGGCTGCCAAAGATAATTAAGTGAAATATGGAGATGAAATGATTTGGTGTCCTTTTAGGGAATGTCAAAATTACAAAAGATTTGAGAATATCAATGAAATAGAGTTTCATTTGACGACTCATGGTTTTAAGCCTAGATACACTTGTTGGTCAATGCATGGGGAGTTACTTGGTGATCGTGGAACGTCGTCAAATAATTTAGAGAATGACGATAAACATAATTCAATAAATTACACCAACGAAAATTTAAATGACATGTTTAACAATTTAGAAACTGATGTTGGTGATGATGAACTAGACAAATTAAAACATCTTTTTGATTATTCAGAAAAACCATTATATACCGGTTGTTTAAAATTTTCCAAACTTAGTGCTGTGTTGAGATTGTTTAACATAAAGACTAAGCATGGATTGAGTGATACAAGTTTCACGTATATATTAGAGGTTGTGTATGAAATGCTTCCGGAAGATAACGAGTTACCAGTTTTGTTATACGGTGCAAAAAATGATGTGTCTGATGGGATTGAAAGTAAAAAAGAATACATGCATGCCCAAATGATTGTATGTTGTATAGAAAAAAGTTCAAAATTGATCATATGTGTTTTAATTGTGGTGTGTCGTGGTATAAGCGTAAAACCGAAACGGGTGAATTTGACAATGATGTGAAGAAAAATGGACCACCAGCTAAATTGGTGTGGTATTTAACAATTATACCGAGACTAGAACGATTATTTTCAAACGAAAATAAATAAAAATTATTGCGTTGACATTCAGATGACCGTGTAAATGATGGAAAATTAAGACATGTGGCAGATTCACCTCAATGGAAAAATATTGATAATATGTATCCAGAGTTTGGCAACGAGGTTAGAAACATACGGTTTGGACTTAGTTCAGACGAAATCAACCCATTCGGAACCATGAGTAGTCTTCATAGTACGTGGCCAGTTCTTCTGTGCATCTACAATCTTCCACCGTGGTTATGCATGAAACGAAAATACATAATTATGTCACTGTTGATTCAGGGCCGAAACAACTTGATAATGACATTGATATTTACTTGTCTTCATTGATTGATGACTTAAAAACTCTATGGGGGGTATTGGTGTGGAAGTGTATGATGCTTATAAAAGGAGATATTTAATTTGAGAGCCATGATTTTTTGCTCTATAAGTGATTTTCCAGGATATGCTAATTTGTCAGGATACAGTACTAAAGGTTACCTTGCATGTCCTGTTTGTGAACATGAGACAAGTTCAAAGCATTGAGAAAATGCAAAAAAATCGTCTACATGCGACATCGACGATTCCTTCCTTGTGATCACATTTATCGAGTTAAGAAAAGGAGTTTGACGGTAATTCAGAACATGACGCAATAAGGCAATAGTATGATGCATTTGACCGAGTTAAAAATATAAATACTGTGCTGGGAAAAGAACTCGCGGCGAGAAAAAAACCATTTCCACCAAAGGAAACTGGAAAAAAAGTCAATATTTTAGGATTTACCATATCGGAAGGAATTACAAGTTAGACATTGCCTAGATGTTATGCATATCGAGAAAAATGTATGTGACAGCCTTTTAGGCTTATTATTATACCTTCCAAGGAAAACTAAAGATGGGTATAGAGTTCGTCAAGACATGGTACTAATGGGATTACGTAAAGAGCTTGCTCCTGTTGAGACGGCCAAAGGTTTTTTATCTACCACCTGCGTGCTATACTATGTTGAAAGATGAAAAAAAAGTGTTTTCAATGTTTACTTGACATTAAAGTTCCATCTAGTTATTCTGCAAACATTAAAAGGCTGGTGTCGATGAAAAACTGTAAGTTGCTTGGTATGAAGTCTCACGATTGTCATGTTTTAATGACACATATGATTCCTATTGCAATCCATGGATTGTTACCAAATAACGTCTGACATACCATCACCATACTTTGTTTGTTTTTTAACAAGATTCACTCGAAAATTATTGATCCCGAGTCACTGGATGCATTACAAGAAGACATTATCGTCACCATATGTGAGTTTGAGATGTACTTTCCCCTGTCTTTTTTTTATGTGATGGTTCACCTAGTAATTCATATCATATGAGAAATTAAAGCTTGTGGTCCTGTATTTCTACGCTACATGTACCCTTTTGAAAGATATATGAGTATCTTAAAAGGTTATGTTAGAAACCGTTATCGACCTGATGCTTGTATTGTTGAAGGATATACGTATGAAGAGACGACCGCATTTTGAATGAATTATTTCCACAACATCAAAAGTATAGGTGCTCCTCAATTGAGTCATTCAGGTAGACTTGAAGGGTCAGAGGTGTTGGTATGAAGATATCTAACCAAATTATGATATTTTACTACTTGCACATTTTGAGGTCCTAAAACACATGACATGTATTGCTCCATACATTAACTAACACAAGGGTACACTACGGTTAACACACCGAGGTGAAAAGAGGACCGAGATGTGGTTTGAAAAGAAGCATAATGAAGAGTTTGCTAGTTGGATAAAAAGTAAGGTAGCGACAACTTTTGTTGATAAGGTTGTGGAAGGCTTAGGGCGTGGTCCAGACTTAAAAGTAAAATCTTACCAAGGGTACGACATTAATGGTTTACACGTTTAATTGTAGATAAAAGACACCGAGTCACCCCACCATCAGCGAGTGACTCGAGGCACAATGATGACGTTTCACCTTATATACCATCTTCACCTCAAGACGATCAATATAGAAAAATTGATTATTCGTATGATCCTACTTTTGATTATAATTAATTGGTCAATACTCTGGTAATTAATCACTTCACTTTAGTCATACTATGGTCTATGTGTGTAGGGGTGTTAATCGGGTTAACCCGGTCCGGTTTTGGGTTAATCTTGCCTGGTTAATCGGGTTTTTTAAAAAAGGAAACTAACCAGCAACCCGACCTTATTAAGTTTCGGGTTAGTTGGGTTCCGGATAATTGGGTTTCGGGTTAGTTGGGTTCGAGTTACTTTTTAGTCGAGCTCCCGTAAGCTAATGAACCAGCTCGTTTACAACCCCATATATGCGTGTGTGCGTGTTTAGATTATAACATAATTTTGTTGTTTTAGTGGGCTAATTTGGAAGATGAGCGAGTTCAACCACTTCCAAAATAAGTTAAGGTTGAACACCCACAAGTGAAGAAAACCGCTCAAACCGATCAAGAAAGGCAGTGCAAAGAAATTAATAAAGCTTTGAAGGTAATTAAAAATCGATCAAAAAGGATTAAAACTTTGGTTGATCGATTACATCATTACGTTGGACGGGAATCTGATCAAGTTTGGTTTTCTACACCTGACGGGATGTTTTTCACGATAACATCAAATTGGCTTGAGTACGAGGGGATGTTAAAAGTATTCGCAAAAGGGTGGGTTGATATCACCATCATAAGTTGGGTTGAAATGTAAATTTTTTTTGTACAATATACCGGTTTTATATATATTGACTTTATTAATTTTATAATGTTTCTTTGATGTGCTTAAAACAGTCAATTAAATATTAACTAAATTAACAAGTAATAAAAACTAGACTTAAGACTCAACTACACAAAACACTGGCAAGTGAACCTGTAGGTTCCCTGGACGGATCACACAAGATATCCCGGTCTACTCAGGTGCGGAATCCCTGCGTAGATCGTTACGAGCGTAGAAAGCAAACCAAACAAACACACACGAACAAACCGAAACACGTTATATATTAATAACCGAACTCACGTGATATGAATCACTGATACAGACTCTCGTCAACTCAATCGACTCAAACAACTATCAACAACGATTCAACTAACTACCTAAACCAAGCCGTAAGCTGTATATAAATACACGACAACTTCGCCTGATATGTTCAGGCGAAGTTGTCCATAACTTCGCTTGTTCAACAAGTTCGCCTAGGCGAACTTGTTAACAACTTCGCTTTAAACAAAAACATAAATAACAATACAGACTCGATTACAGACACTAGACTATGAACTACTGACATTCATGCACCAACAGACTCCCCCTTGGCAGTAGCTTCATATCTCGATCTTTAAGCTCTTGTCTTGTAATCCTGTATCTTCACGCATGCACTCCTTCTCTAACACATACCGTGACTACTCGCTGATATTTCCTTGCTTCGTCCTTCCAAGCAGGAATATAGAATATCTTCTTTTCATTCAACACTTGCAGATCAGCTTTCGATAAGTTAACAAGATGCATCGGATCATACACCCTCAGCACTTCTTGTTCGTCTTCGTCTTCCATCACGGCTTCAGCAGTCTGGCAATCAACATACCACCATTTAAGATTCTTCAACACATCTTGAGGCATAGTCTTCATTGGAACCTCCTTAATGCATCGGATCGGTTTGTACTTCATCACCATCCATGGCTTGCCATCTGCTCTCATTCCCCTTTCTGTATCTTCCACGAGCTTTCCCTTCTGTGGCTTTAATAAATCAAACTTCTTCTCTTTTATGCTTTCTTTCCACACGATCTTCCCAATAACTCTTGCCATGTTGTCGTCACTTCTATTAATCATGCCCAACCTAGCCAAATCCTTCACCTCACATTCCGACAATGTATTGAGAGATCTCAAGGTTCTCTTGAAGTACTGAATACCATCAAAACGCTTCACCACAAACAACTTTATCTGTTCATCATATATCCAACGGATAATTCCCTTCTTCGACTCAGCATAGCCTTTGATGTTATAACTCTTCTTGAACATGGTTGGAACAGCAGGCTTCTTGGTCTTAATAAACCAATGAGCACAGCCTTCCTTCCACCTAGGCTGCTCCTCCCACTCAGTCTCATCGTTTTCCATCTCAGTACCCATATTGGCTTTCTCCACATCTGGGATCTCGTGTTCAACATTTTCTTCTACTATCTCACCCTCTTCAATCTCATCTTTAATCACAATTTGTGCGCCAATCTTCTCAATCTCCTCAAACGGCAGCACATCATCATCAAACATATCATCATCTTCTAGCATATCATCATTCAATTCCTTCAACGCATCTATCACATCATCATCATCATCAACCATCACCACCTCATCACCACCAACTGCACCAGCAGACTCCCCTGAGCTGTGGAAGTCCCAAGAGCTTGAGTAGTTCTTGGCAACTCACCACCTGCACCTTTCGGTGCATTGGGATCATCGTCTCTGTCGTTTCTCTTCTTCGTCCTTAACTCGTCGCCTCTACAGCCTGTCTCCCCCTGAGATGCCAAGAACTCCTTCATAGCATCTATAATACGCCCATGTTCAACCAGGAGGGACGACTGTAGTTGATTCTCTGCTACAAGGCGTTGAATAGCCTGGGTCTGGATAAAGTTTATCCTCGATTGCTCTGCCACGACCCGCTCAAGTGCAGCTATTCTCTCCGAGTCTGAGAGGGTTGCATCGAAATCAAACCTCATGTTAGATGTGTCTTGAGTATACTGAGGAGGGATCTCGAATGTAACCGGGACTTCAGAAGCAGTTGTGGACGTAACCGCAGGTGGTATCGTGACCGACAACCCTGCAGTTGCGACGACCGTCGACTCTACAAACCGTGCCACCACCTCTGAAGGAGTAAGCGTTGGAGGTGGTAACGACACAATCTCCGGAGTCGTCGTCTGTAGTGTGATGGATGGGATGCCGACAGCTGATGTAGCCACCACAGGAACATCTGCGGCGCTTGTAACCTGTACAGAAGTAGGAACAATCGACATACCTGACAGTGCGGATGGAGCAAAACGTATAACTCGTGAAGTCTCTCCAGCTCCTATACCAGCACCTGTCCTTTCATGTCTTGATCGTCTGATCAACTTGTGTATATCCTCCTCTTCTTCTTCTGACTCACTATCATCCACTGTCCTCTTCCTCTTCCCCAACGTCCTCTCTCTAGTCACCAACATCCTCCTCGCCTCATCCATAACATCGTCAAGATCTGAGTCAGCCACCGTCGTAGCTGCTCTAGTTACACTCACTTCCCTAACCTGTGCAGCAGAGACCTGCACTTCTTCATGTGGATCAAAACGATCCATGTCAAAGAAACCTTGGCCGCCAAATGCAGCATCAAGGTCAACATCCTCCTCAGCCGATACAACAGGCACAGTAGGTACATCACGAGTTGCTCCTGCCTGTTGTGGTTGAGGGTCTCTGAACTCGTCCCCCCGAGCTGGCACATACCCCGGGTTTATCAAGTACCCGAAGAGTGGAGTATGCCTTGGACGAAGTTCAGGCTTGCTCCTCGCACTGGATGTGCGACATTGAGCAAAGATACGTTTGCTCACACTCTCCACGTATCTTATCGGGCGTCGTTGAGGCAAATTCGGAGCCACATGGTTCAAGATCATCTGGATGAATCTTGGATACATTATGAACCGCTCCCGAGCTATCGCCCTCCTCTGTCTTTCGATCTCGTAAAAGACCATCTGACTAAAGCTATAACGTTTGTTATAAGTCAGAGCAGTCATTGCTGACTGCATGGTCGCACCCATACCGTCAGTGCCCGCCTTCCTCCCAGATATGCATACTATCATAACGTGCATGAGGAAGCGCCACTGATCGAGCAGGAACCCCTTCCGTCTCTGGGTATCGCCCAATGGACCAGAATCGCCCATTCGCAGAAACGCTCCATCACGAAACGGAGCCACAAAGTCAGTCGGGTAGTCCCGAGTCTCCTCTCCAAAGCGTAACGCCACCCGAATTTGTTCAGATGAGAACTGAACTTCTTGATTATTTACTGTTGCTCTCATGACCGGGGGTTCAACACGACAATCATACTCCACCGTCTGCCAGAAATCCTCGATATTGGGTAAGGATATCGGCAGAGTCGTCGTGATTGCGTGAAATATCCTCGAGCGAATGAGGAAAGAAATGATCTCACGGTAGTCTTCTACTCCGCTCGCTTCCGGGTCTAAGGTAATGTACATATTGTGACCCGGGAAGAATTGCCTCTGATTGTCTCCTCCGTCATCGCCTCCAGCACCTCCAGCACCGGCAACAGCAGCAATATCTGCAACAAACGAACCAAGTTAGATAAACATTAAGACATAACACAAGTTCGCTTGTTACCATGAGCGAAGTTGTGATAAAAACTGTATAGGCGAAGTTAAAGTTGAGGCGAAGTTGGGAACAACTTCGCTTCATCTTTAAGTTCGTCTAATAATTGTTAAGTTAAAAGGATCCAGGCGAAGTTAAAGTTGGGGCGAAGATGGGAACAACTTCGCTTCATCTTTAAGTTCGCCTCACCACAACATCGCCTCAGGCGAATTTAAGCTTCAGGCGAAGTTGAGCATCAGGCGAAGTTACGGATAACTTCGCCTAAACCTTAAGTTCGCCTGAATATGAATCGGCGACAGTGAGTTTGATTCAAACTCGAAAATCCGATGTTTCGATTAATTTTGACGATTGAGGAGGCTAAAACACATGATATTAATGATAACTAAACGACCAGGTTGTACATGACCACGTGAAAACAAGTTTTGAAATCGGGTTTAAGGATCGGACGTCCGAGGTTATTACCCGGTTGTCGAAACAACCTTAGATTAACATCAATGAACGGATAATACGATGTAATAACCCAACCAACCTTTAAATCGGTTTGAGATCGAAGAAAGAAAACAAGTATGATCGAAGGTTAAGATCGCTAAGTTCGCTGGATAATCGGAGATAAGTTCGCTGATCAGAAAATAATGAACTGTTTGACTCTTGAAAATCCTTATATAGGGGCGAAGTTATACATGCGAAGTTAAGGTTAACTTCGCCTAGGCGAAGTTATTCACAAGTTCGCCTGTTTAACAACATCGCCTATATTTACAAAATCAACCCTTATAATTTGAACATTTTGCAATTAACGTTTAAAACTTCCCTTTAAGAATTAACTAACATGATCAAGTCCAAGTAACCTTTTATAAAAGCATACAACTGCATAAAAAGAAAACTTTTAACAATTAAAGCATAAGGGATCAAATTTCAGTCTCGATAGGGACTGCTACGTTTTAGAAAAGATCCGAACAGGAATCATACTAATTACGTGACTATCTCATAGATCCGTGTTTAGCTGTATTATGGCATAAGAAAACAGGGTGTAAGCAGGTAATATACTTAAGATGGTTTTCATCGTTTCTGTGATACGAGTTAGATTCAATTAAGCCTCAAAATTTAAGTGGGCAACAACTCAGAGATTATGATGCCTCCTATCTATTCTCAAAGCGTATTTGGCTTTCCCCAAGTCACCCCGAATTGAACTCGACCCATAGTGTCTGATTAGGTTTGTAATTACTCTTCATCTGCTTCCCGTTCTCCTTCTTACTCTATGATTGAGAAGTCTTGACATTTTCAGCTATAGAATGTTTCAATAACTCAATTTTTTTTTATTTTTTATTTTTATTTTTTTTTTTTTAATAACTCACAAATTTACATAGACTTCAGAGTAGTAAACCAACTGCAAGTCCCGAATCTGGATCACTGCAGTTTCTTGAAACGCTATCTTCACGGGAATCAGAACACACATGGGCTCGTGTATGACTGGGTAATCGCTTTTCTGCCTATCATTCGGAAAGATATATATGAAGGCATGCAAAACTCTTAAGGAGTTTCCACGTAAAATCAAGTAGATTTAGTTTGTATCACGTCTACTTTTACGCACCATAAAAAGTTACCATGACATACAATGACTGTCCTAAAGCATTTTAAGCCTAATAACTTCACTAGTTAAGCACACAAAGTTAGTATATCTATCATTTTCCAAGGTTGGATCAATTTTCTGTTTAACATAGCAAACGTACTTCTTACGAAGTTGTAGACTTGAAAAATAATTTCATTTCCCAATTTTTTTTTTTTTTTTTTTTTTTGACTTCAATCGCCACGATCAAATCAAGTCTTCAGGTGAACGGCTATCCCGAAGATCCAATGGATCAGCTGGACCGACCACATACAAGTATGTGTCCTTCTAACTAAGTAAGATAGAATAATTTTCAGCGTAAGAAAGAAAACTCATCATAAACCGCCCCGGTCACTTTCAGTCATCTGGTTAATGGCTATCCTCATATTCTACAAGTAGAAATGAGGACCAAACATATCCTAAGACATGTCCTTCAAACTGTGGTAACCGACATAATTTTAAGCGATAGTGACTTTTTTTATTTTTTTTATTTTTTATTTTTTTTTATTAAACATAAAAAGCATGGTTACTCGGGATTGATCATCCCATTCTACTCAATAAGGTTTTGAAATCTTGATTTGTCAAACGCTTTAGTATAAAGATCAGCGAAATTATCAAGCGTATCCACCTTTTCAAGCACAATCAGTTTCTTCTCAGCACAATCCCGTATAAAATGATGACGTATGTCAATATGTTTAGTTTTACTATGTTTCACGGGATTGTTAGTTACTGAGATAGCAGCTGTGTTATCAATGCAAATAGGAGTAAGTAAGAAATTCAGACCATAATCGCGCAACTGTTGTTGAATCCAAAGAACCTGGGAGCAGCAGTTGGATGCTGCCATGTATTCTGCCTCACAGGTTGAAATTGCGACCGAAGTCTGTTTCTTGCATTGCCACGACACCAATCTGCCACCAAGAAACTGACATCCTCCAGTTGTTGACTTCCGACTCTGATTGCACCCTCCATAATCAGAATCTGTGTAAGCGACTAGCTCCAAGTCTCCTCCTCTCGGGTACCACAACCCCAGCTTCGGTTTGCCCTTGAGATACCGCAAGATCCTCTTCACACCCTTCATGTGAGATTCCTTTGGGTTTGCCTGAAAACGAGCACAAAGACAAACATCAAACATTATATCAGGCCTAGAAGCAGTTAAGTACATTAAAGAACCTATAATAGCCCGATACTAAGTTGGGTCCACATCTGCATCACCGTCTGACTCAGCACCCAATTTGTGATTGACGCAGATAGGAGTGTCGAATGGAGTGCTGTCCTCCATCTTGAAGCGTTTGAGCACATCATGGACATACTTGGTCTGATGAATGAACATCCCATCCTTCTTCTGATCAACCTGCAATCCTAAAAGAAAGTTAGTTCCCCATAGCACTCATTTCAAACATTTTCTTCATGACGTCCTCAAACTCCTGACACATGGAGACTTTAGATGCAGCAAAGATAATGTCATCCACGTAGACTTGCACCAGCAGGAAGTCGCTTCCTTCTCTCTTAACGAACAACGTGCTAACAATCTTCCCTCTTTCAAAACCATTTTCAAGCAAGTAATCTGATAAAGTTGAATACCAGGCACGAGGTGCCTGATGTAGTCCATACAATGCCTTGCTCAACTTGTACACGTGATCAGGAAAGTCTGGGTCAGGAAAACCCGGAGGTTGCTCAACATACACTACCTCATCAACTTTCCCATTCAGAAACGCACTCTTCACATCCAACTGAAATACCTTCATCTTCTTATAAGCAGCGAACGCCAAAAACGATCTAATGGCTTCCAACCTTGCGACAGGAGCGAACACTTCATTATAATCAATCCCCTCTTGTTGATTAAATCCTTTCACAACTAGCCTCGCCTTGTTTCTTATGATAATCCCTTTCTCATCTCTCTTGCACTTAAACACCCATTTTGTGCCTATCGCATGCACATTTTTCAGTTTTTCAACCAAATCCCATACTTCCATTTTCTTGAACTGAGCCAACTCTTCTTGCATAGCTTCGACCCACGAGCTATCCTTTAAAGCCATTTGATAATTCTTCGGCTCAATCTGGCTGATAAAGCAGGTGTACAAGCATTTGTTGATTATCCTTGTCTCCTTGATGCTTGTGTAAACACAGGTGTGCTCATTCAAGCTACGTCTTGTTTGTACACCGGAGGACACATCACCAATCACATTCTCCAAAGGGTGATCTTTATGAATTCTCGTGGTCGGAACAGAACCGACATGCAAATTGTCTTCCAAGTTAGAAGAGAGCTCGTCAATGGTTGATTCATGCTGAGAGTGAAACGGATTGAAAAATTCTTCTTCAGTCGAGGTAGCAGGGGTATTGACAGCATTTGATGAGGAAGGTTGACATTTATCGATCAGCTGTCTTTGCAATAGATTCTCTTCCTCATCAAGGATCATCTTCGTAGCAATTCTCTCTTCTTCTTCAGAAATATCCAAATACGGTATGTTAAAAGACTTAAAAAGTTTAACATAGTCGAAAAACTCCGCAGGTCCGTTGCTTGGTTTTGGCGGTTGGTAACTTGTGATATCGGTGTTACACACCACCTCAACCTTGCTGGTCGATGTATTGAAGACACGTCTGTTGGGTGTCCCAACAACATAACCGACTAAGATTCCTTCATCGGCTACTTCACCAAATTTAGAATTTGTCTTCAAAATCGAACAAGGGGACCCGAATGGTTCAAGACCACTCAAGTTGGGCTTTCTCCCATGCATAAGCTCATAACACGTTTTACCAAGTCTTTTAACAGTTAATACTCTATTCAGAACATAACAGGCTGTAGAAACCGCTTCAGCCCAAAACACCACAGGAAGCTTCGAATCAGCCAGCATAGTTCTGGCTCCTTCAATTAACGTTCTGTTCTTCCTTTCAACCACTCCATTCTGTTGCGGTGTATACGGAGCGCTGTATTGGTGTTCAATCCCTCTCTGAAGGCAGAAGATCTCCATCTCAAAATTCTTGAACTCCGTTCCATTGTCACTCCTGATGAACTTAACCCTTTTATCCATTACGTTCTCAACTTTGGTAATCAAATTCTTCACCATCTGAGCCGTTTCGTCTTTTGATTTCAGGAAATACACCCACGAATATCGTGAGTAGTCATCAGTGATCACCAAGCAATAAGAAGTTCCTCCAAGACTTTTTGCATTCACGGGACCGAAGAGATCCATGTGAAGCAACTCCAGAGTACTGGCAATTGAATTGACTTTCTTGGTGAGATGGGATTTCTTGTGCTGCTTTCCCTTCTTGCACGCTATACATTTATCTTCAAAATTGAAATTTTTCAAGGGAACGCCCAGCACAAGCCCATTCCTAACAATGTGGTTCATCTTCCGAAGATGAATGTGCCCCATTCTCCTATGCCACAATTCGGACTCTGTTTCACTCGCTTTTGTCATAAGGCATGATTCTGCCGTGGCCATTTCAGTTGATCTCATATCCATAGTGTACGTATTTCTTTCACGTGGAGCCTTCATCAAAATCCACTCCTCAGGTATCTGAAAACCTGGTTTCAACACAATCGTCTCGTTCTTTGTAAAATGAACGGTGTACTCCTTATCACAAATCTGCGACACACTTAGCAGATTGTATTTCAATTCTTCTACAAAGTTAACATTCTCCAATGTCATCTTTCCGTTCGACACCGTTCCCCTTCCAGTAATATTGCCTCCACTTTCTCCGGCAAAGCTTACTCTCCCTCCTTGAACAGGTTTCAAATCGTGTAACAAGTATTTGTTACCCGTCATGTGCCGGGAACAGCCGCTATCTACAACCCAAAGATTGTTGGCAGCCCTGTTCAACTGTTCCTGCACAATAAAGCAAAAGATTAGAATTTAGGGACCCAAGACCAATTGGTCTTGGATCTAAACATCCCAAACTTTGGCTTTCCAAAGTTAGTGTCTTGATAATTCCTGTAAGTCCCATTAGGATACCTCCTTGAAGATTGATAGTGAGGCCTTCCAAACCTTTGAGAATTGAAAGAATTATAGCTTGTGGTTTGGTTATTAGCAGTGTAAAACTGAGATTTGTTTCTATGAAAACCTGAATTAGTCACATTGTTGAATTTTGAACAGTTTTCATTTTTAGCAGTATGATAATTACCATTAGGCTTATTCTCAGTTTTAGTAGGCCTTACTCCTATGAATTGCTGCTTCAGGGGGCAATCTGCAACTAGGTGCCCTAATTGATTACACCTAAAACAACACCTATGTTCAACCTTTTTATTACCGCCAGTTCGTCTCACATATGGTGGGACGTACGGGTTTAGTGGAGTACTCCTTTTATTTGTTTTATCTTTTTCTCCACTCTTGGGTAACACAACCTCCTATTTTGCCTTACCAGACTCGGATGACTTATCCGAATCTGATGAGACTGGACTTTGATCAGAAATTTCAACACTAGAAACAGGTGAACTTGTTTCTCCTCTACTAACATTTGGTTCTTTAATGGTTACTTTAATTGGCACAGTCTGAGCAACCTCAAAGTCAACAGATTTCTGAACACTAGGGTTAAAAGTGTAATTGTGATTGTACGGTGGTGGAACCTCATGATAACCGATTCCTCCCCTCTTGACTGAGGAACCTTGATCACTAACAAGGTGATCAAGTATAGCAGAGGAATTTCTGAACTGCTCCAGTTTTCGATTCAGTTCCACCACTTTCACCTGGTGGTCAGCAATCTGTTTTTCTCTCTCAGCAATTAGTTTGGTCTTTTCTTCCAAAACCACATAACTTAAATCAATCACTTCAATTTTTTCAGCAAGTTTAGTTTTTAAACTTTTAACATCTTTTTCGCAAGCTTTTATTTTAATTTTATAATTATTTTCTCTTGATTTAATAAAGTGATGATCTTTTTTTCAGGTTTTAAATTCAGCATCCAACCTAACATACTGATCAGTTATGGTTGCTAGTTGCTCAGACAAGTTCTCACATTTTGAACATATAGGTTTAGAACATACCTCGGAGAGCTGGTCATTGTCATCTGCCATAAGAGCTTTTTCTTTTTTGGTAGCCCTCTCACTTTCTTCAGTTTCAACCTTTGCCAAATTTGCCTGCTCAAAAGTTTCTTTAGAAAGCAGGTTCCAGTTGTATTCACCATCTCCTCTGGAAATCATGGCACTATAATCTTTTCTTCCCTCATTATGCTGTGTAGACTTTCCTTGACCACGTTCTACACGCTCATTCCTACACTCCTTTGCAAAGTGACCGTTTTGTTGACAATTGTAGCATCTCATCTTTGACTTGTCGAACCCTGGTCTTCCTCCGACAAACTTTCTACCGGTCTTATTCATAAACCTTTTCACCCTCCTCACAATCATGGCCATCTGCCATTGTAGATCCATTTCTTCCATATCGTCAGCATCAATCTGATCGTAATCTTCATCCAACATTGCTGGATCAACAATCTTCCCTTGAATATAGTTCTCATAGGAAGCGATAAAAGAAGCATAGAGACCAAACTGCTCTTCAGCAGACTTGACACTCATAGGCATCTTGGAGTAGTTGTTGCTGGGAACACTTGAAGAGCAACTACTCTTGCTTACCTGGGGTTGAGAACCACTCGATCCAGCTGCTACATAGCAAACATCCCCATTTGTGTTAACTGATACATGCCCCTCATGAGATGAGTTGGGGCCGACTCTCCCTTTGTGTAGTAGGCAGCCGATTCAGTCTTCGATCCTGAGCTAGTGTTGACTTTAGCTCCATACATACCTGGATCTTGAACCTGATCCATAGAGGTCTCTTTTCTGGCCATGTTAAGCTCAACGGTTCTGAGCTTGTTGACTGCCGTTTCTAGATCATATGTGGGAAAGTCTTTGTCTTCCCTCATCAGCACAGTGTACATCTCCCATTTTGGTGGGAGAGCATCTAGAAGCTTCTCAACTATTTCTTCTTCTCGGTAGGAAATGGAATAGTTGCTCAATTCAGTCATCAGATGGTAGTATCGAGTGATAATATCATCTAAAGATTCATTCTTCAAATACTTGAAGACTGAGAACTGGGTTTTGAGCAATTTTATCTTTGAAGCCCGGATTCCTACATTCCCTTCAAATCTGCTCTCAAGAGCTTCCCAAAGCTCTCTTGCTGATGTGTACTTTCTAAACGTATGAAGGATCTCTTGTGGAAGAGCCATAGTAATAGCAGCATGAGCCTTGCTCTCGGCCTCATTCATCTTTTTCTCTTCTTCTTCCATTTTACTACACTTCTTGATTTGGTCACGACCTTCATACTCCATAATTGGTGGAATATAACCATCCTGGATGCATACCCACATCTTCGCATCCTGGTATTTGACGTACTGTATGAACCGATCCTTCCATGCAACGAAATCGGTTCCCTTCAGCAATCTTGGGGCCTTGGTAGCCGACCCTGCTTCAACTTCCATCTTCACTAACTCAGAGATGTTGATCGACGACATCTTTCCCGAAAAGTAAGAAACCTGAAAAGTTAAAAGTTTTTTTTTTTTTTTTTTTTTAAAGTCCTGTAGGCGAAGTTACGGATAACTTCGCTTGAAGTAGGCGAAGTTGTAGAGAACTTCGCTGAAGAATTTCACTGATAACACTGCTGATTAACTTCGCTGATTCTTAACTTCGCTTGAGGTAAGCGAACTTAAGAGGTAGGCGAGTTGTAGAGAACTTCGCTTGAGTTAAGCGAACTTGAGAAGGTAGGCGAAGTTGTGGATAACTTCTCTTAACCTTATATCTTCGCCGAAACCCTACGCACAGTGACGGCAACTTCGCCTGATGAACACGAAGTTTCTGCAGATCTGTAAATCGGATTTTAACGAGGTTTTTGACGGTGTAAAGGCTTTAACACGATGGTAGGAGGTAAGAATGATCAGAAACACCAAAAACACGTCCCGCGAATAGTCGAAACGGGACGATTTCTACACTCGCGTGAATATCCCGAACCACACAATCGAGCAAAAGCTCTTATACCAATTGTAGGTTCCATGGACGGATCACACGAGATATCCCGGTCTACTCAGGTGCGGAATCCCTGCGTAGATCGTTACGAGCGTAGAAAGCAAACCAAACAAACACACACGAACAAACCGAAACACGTTATATATTAATAACCGAACTCACGTGATATGAATCACTGATACAGACTCTCGTCAACTCAATCGACTCAAACAACTATCAACAACGATTCAACTAACTACCTAAACCAAGCCGTAAGCTATATATAAATACACGACAACTTCGCCTGATATGTTCAGGCGAAGTTGTCCATAACTTCGCTTGTTCAACAAGTTCGCCTAGGCGAACTTGTTAACAACTTCGCTTTAAACAAAAACATAAATAACAATACAGACTCGATTACAGACACTAGACTATGAACTACTGACATTCATGCACCAACAGAACCGGTCAATTGTACTAAAGCTAAGTAAGTCCGGAATATCGAACCCACAGTACTCTATAAATTACGTTAATTAACTAATTAGACTCGACTTACGACACGACTATTTATTATTAATGTTTAAAGGGGGTTTTTAAACTATGATTAAACTAAGAAAGTAAATATACAAATAAACTAGAAAACAAGCAATTAATCATGAGATCGAAACCGATTAAAGAAGGAATCTACCTAGGTAAGAATCCCATGCATTAACAATCATCAAGCAATGGACAACTAATATGATATGGAAACTGATTTCTAAATATATTCATCTAACAAACCCTAAAGAATCCTTGATCGCATCAAGTAAAATCCTAAAGAATAATTATTAGATTATTAAGCAATCAGTTATATTGACTTCATTACAGTTATCAATTAAGGTTAATTAATAGTATCTAAAGCAAGTAATCGTACGAAACACTAATCCTTGGATAACTTGATAAACTTATCATGACATCATGAATAAGGATCAACACAATAAGCAAGAATATTGTCATTAATCTATCCTAGCATGCGATTGACCAAGACACATGAACAACTCCTCACCTTACAGCTATTGGAATTCAGCAGAACATTTAAAACCTTAACCAACTATCAACTAGCTTCTATGATCTAACAGGCCTATTCAACCATAATAATCAAAACACCAAGTATGATTAAACATAAACCCTAAATCTAAAGAACACAATCAAGAGATATAAGATCTATGTGAATAAATGGTTAACAATCAATCAAGATATTAAATATTCATATGCATCATGAAAGCAAAATCAAGTCTTTACTATTAAAATAACGAAACCATAATAAAAAAATTAGTCCAAAGCAAGAATCAAATCAACACATGTTCATCAAACCTAGGTAGACATGGAGTCTAGCCTAGCAAAGTCATAATCAAAGATAAATAACTAAACCAAAGAACAAAGAGAAACATCATGAAAGATAATGAACAAGAACAAAGATAAAGAACGAGAAAACCCGTTTTAATCGACCCTTGAACACCCGTATGAAAGCTTAATGATCTATAATGCAATCAACCTCCAAAAACCCTTCAAAACCTTGGTTTCCTCTCTCTAAATCGGCTGCCAAAGTGCTTAGAATCCGCTAGGTTTGCAACCATATGTTTATATAATGTAACATCCTAGAATATTCTAATATTAAATAAAGACAGTCGCATTTAGTTATCGTGTGTTAATAGTTAATAAATATTAAATGAAGAAAGAATAAAGACAGTCGCATTTAGTTATCGTGTGTTAATAGTTAATAAATATTAAATGAAGAAAGATCATGGACCTGGATTAATTAGGGTGGATTAAAGGGAAATGGGCCTTAGGTCCATGGGCTTTAAGGGATATAAATACCCCCTAAACCAACCTAAAACCCTAATCCTCATTCCATCTTTCCATATTGCCTACACACTCAAAAACACACACATACACCTACACATATACACGGCCGAGAGAGAGAGTGAGATCCAAGGCCAAGCTAACGTGATTCTTGATAGATCCTTCAATACACAAGATAAATACAAGATCTAAAGTCCATAACTAAGCCAAACAAACACAAAAAGGTATGTTTTGATCTTAAAGTTTACGATGTTATAAACGTTTAGCCTTGAAACTTGAGTCTAGAATAGATCGGGTATAAACGAAACATAAAGTTGTAAACTTGATAATAAACATGAGTGTGATGAACCCGAAAATGGAAACGGCTCGATTAAATGAACCCTTGAACCTAGTTGGAACGTTTTAGCTTAAAAGATCAAACTTTATGATTTGTTTGGGTCAAGTTTGGTCCGCAATCAGTCTAGGAAACGGGTGGGACTGAGACCGAACAATAATAAGCGAGTTAGGGGAACGAAATGCATGTTTTGATTGATAAAACGAACCCTAGCAGCAGCAACTCGCTACAGCAAGCTTGCGATATAAGTTCGCTGCTGAGCAAGTTCGCCACTTTAAGTTCGCTCATGTATAAGTTCGCCGGACACTATCTTCGCTGAACACTAAGTTCGCTGAATACTAAGTTCGCCGGACCCTATGTTTGCCAGACACTAAGTTCGCCGGACACTAAGCTCGCTGAATGTTATGTTCGCTTAATACTAAGTTCGCTTAAGTTATGTTCGCGTAAGTGAAGCTAGCTTAACATGTATGTTCGCGTACATTTATGTCCGCTTATAAATACAAAGTAACGAATCAGATAGCGAATCAGACTTAATCCGTTATGAAGAATGAGTTAACGAATTAGAAAATAAATTAAAATCCTAATGGAAAATGTGTTAAGACAGATTAACCCCAGCCAGGGGCTCTGCCCCTTGAACCCTGCTAGGTGCTGCCGCCCCTAGAACCCCGCTGCCAGGGGCGCTGCCCCCGGACCCCCCGTTCGTTGTGGGTTATATAAAGATAGAAATACGATATGAGTAGTAATAGTAATTGATACATGTAAATATTATACAGTTAGCCATGCACAGCTCAAGAAAGGGATTACGATTAACGGTGAACGTAACCGCATTCAGGTGAGTTTCTAGCCCCATTTTCTTGTTATGTTTTCGGGGCTATGTGCATACTCGATGTGATAGTTAATACACTTACCTTAAATGGTAAGTGTATTCCATGTATGATTTGGGTGATAGATATTATGCTATGATTGTGAATGAAAGCTTGTTGGTACGTGAACGATCTTCGGATATTGCACGTATTGACAAGAGAGATATGTATATGAAAGATGAATGTGTATGATATATATATGCGCAACATATGAGTATGAATGAATGATTAAAGAAAGTATATGTATGTTACGGGTATGCAAAGATAGAATGTACGAAGATGAAGAAGTAAGGGATCAGACCCTAATATCTGAGATAGAGAAGAAAGGGATCAGACCCTAATAATATCTGAGATAGAGAAGTAAAGAGGGATCAGACCCAACTAATATCTGAGATAGATAAGAAAGGGGTCAGACCCTAATAATATCTGAGATAGACAAGGGAAAGAGGGATCAGACCCTAATAATATATGAGATAGAAAAGAAAGGGACCAGACCCTAATAATATCTGAGATAGAGTGGACAGTAAACATAAAGTACGAAAGTAATAAAGTATGAATGTATGTATGAAAGTAAATTAGTAAAGTAATTATTATGTATCTTCGGATGCATGATTGAAGGTAAGTGTATGTAATGTATGATGTATGATTAACTAGAACTCAATCAGCGTTGATGACTTTTAGTATACACGCATGTGAGTAGAATGAGACAACAGGCTTGAGCGGGGACACATGGTAAAAGAATAAGAGTCTGGCATCTGAAGACCTGTTATGTTTTATAAGTTATGTTTTGATTTTGAAAGACAAGAGGAATGTTTTAAGACATGTTTATGATTTGATATGTGATGTTTTATGAAAGATTTATATTCCGCGTAAAGTTTTAATTAACTCTGATATTTAGAACTGTGTTTATGAGTAAATCCAACGTCCAAAGTAGGGCACCGGTAACGAGGCCTTACATAGAACGAAAAACGGGCTTGGACTTGCAAAAACGAGTGACCAGTAGTCTCTAGGCGCAGCGCGACCGGCCTGGCCACCCCCGTCGCGCGGCGCGGCTTGCTTCTGGAGGGCCACGAAATTTTCATTTTTATTTTATGCTAAATCTTTTAAAATCTTTGATTAATCTTCTTCTTGAACTCCAAGCAATGATGAGAAACTTCTAGAACTTGTTTACCTTACTTCTCCAAACCATAAATCTATAAAGATCATAACAAAACATTAGTGATATAATCATGTAACCATTGACGAGCAAAGACGAACATAGACTTCACATGAAATGATAGAAAGAATTCGAGCTTAACATGCAAGACACCAAAAGATGTAAAACACATAAAAATATAATAAACTTGACTCAAAACCTCAAATAATAAAAGATGAACGAAACATGAACTAAACCGAACTCAAAAACATTAAATAAACGCAACATTACACGGGATTCGAGATGTATAAATAGATGTATATCATTCTTTTTCTTGATTTAAAGTATTTTTACGAGGAGTCCATTCGTTTTGGCACGCCATACGGTTTTCTAAGCCCAGACTTTATCACCGCACATTTATGCCAACTTGAACCAGAAAAAGTTAAAAGTCACATTATTGACATGTTAACTCTTCATATTTGTTTGCTCCCCATTTGGCAGAGTAAGACACATTTTATTTTTACGTATTTTATTTAATTTTTATATAGTTTATGACTACATTTTTATCTAATTATTCTATAACTTTCTGTTTTGTAGGGGTCATTGGATTTTGTTTATAATTTCCCCCAAACGTAAAGAAGTGTTTATTTTAGACTCTATAAAAAGCGCAAAGGACCAAGAAAATTATCTTCTTACGAACATAATTCGAGAATCTTTTGGGGAAATGTTTACATGGAAAATGGTTAAGGTATGCTTTCTATTTTTTGTATTTTTTAAGTTTTTGTTAATTGTTTTTAGTTAAGTGTATTTTTTTGGGGGGTTCAAGCAACAACAAGGCAGTTGGGAATGTGGATATATGGTCATAAAGCATATTTTCGAATTTGTTTATCATTATCATAATCAATTCCCCAACAATGTTAGCATTTTCTAATTATTTATTTATCACACTATTACACTATATGGGGATGGATCTTGCGAGAAGTGATATTACAGCGAGAAGTGCGAGAAGTGAAGGTATAACTCCATTAATCCCTAATTTCACTCTCTTTCATATGATGTTACATACATATATGTAGGTCGGTTGTATTTATGTCTTAATTACACATTCAAGCCTACCTACAAACACATAAATGTACCGAGCCACATTCAAACCTATGTACCTACACACATACAAACATACATACACATATACAAACATACGTACCTACACACATACATATGCACCTACATAACGCACCTATACATAAGAAAGGGAGTGAAATTAGAGATTAATGGAGTTACACTTTCACTTCTCGCTGTAAAAAAACTTCTGAAATGATCCAATACCTATATATATATATATATATATATATATATATATATATATATATAAAAGTTTCCAAAATCATATAGCATTTCCAAGTTAGATCAAAAGTACTTAGAGGATACAAGTTTTCAAATTTCAACATCAAAAGCAAACAAATCTAATTTAAAGTGGGCTTGTTCGCAAACAATCTATCAATAAGCGGCGGCATTACTCCCATTATGGTATCATCAATCTCCTTGAGCTTAACAAATCCCGATTCATGCCAAATTTAATAACAAATAAATAAAGTTAGAATAATCGAACAAAACCAAACTCTTATATATAAAAACCCGACAAACGTTAACAAAAAACAACCCATAAACGAAAAAACGAAACAAAAAGCATGGCCTTCAATTTTGGTTTCGCTCTAAAACCGAACCCGACCCAAACAAGCCCAAGCCCGAATAACCAAACATATATTGTTACTAATCCCAACTGACTAGAATACCCTTAGTAACCAAAGTTAACCTAACAAATCCAGAACCCGACCCAAACAAACCAAAGCCCAAATAACCAAACATATATTGTTACTAATCCCAATAAACTAGAATGCCCTTGTTAACCAAAGTTAACCTAACAAATCCCGAACCCGACCCAAACAACCCAAGCCCGAATAACCAAAAATATATTGTTACTAATCCCAATTGACTAGAATACTCTTGGTAACCAAAGTTAACCTAACATGCGGTTATAGAAATATTTTGTACATACTACAACTAACAAACACATATAAGCAATAAAACTACTATAAAACATGTGAATTACTACTAATATAAGAAATATTTTGTACATACAAACTAGATACGATTATGACAATGATATATATATATATATTGGAATTAATAAATATAGTGTAGGTATTGGATCATTTCAGAAGTTTTTTTACAGCGAGAAGTGCGAGAAGTGAAGGTATAACTCCATTAATCCCTAATTTCACTCCCTTTCTTATGTGTAGGTGCATATGTATGTGTGTAGGTACGTATGTTTGTATATGTGTACGTATGTTTGAATATGTGTATGTATGTTTGTATGTGTGTAGGTACATAGGTTTGAATGTAGCTCGGTACATTTATATGTTTGTAGGTAGGTTTTATATATATTTTTATATGTGTGTGTGTATCTAGGTATAGGGGTGTTCAAAAGTATCCAAATTCAAATCCGTATCCGAATTATCCGACTATCCGTATCCGAACCATCCGAAAATTCGGATATCCGAATCCTGGATATCCAAAAATTTGGATTCGGATGTCAGTTTTTGATTTTTTGGATTGTTCGGATATCCGAACTATCCAATATATTAATTTTTAATATTTTTAATTTTATTTCATATAATATCTGTTTTCTAAATACCCCTCTTATTATTCGAACCCTAGATCCAGCCTCCACTCCTCCACAAATCTAGACTTCACTCTCCCTCCACCATCGTTGGCATCGATCACCAGCGTCATTCACTCTTCCGGCTCCACCTCTACTCCTCTACGGCACTCACCGTTCATCACTCACTCTTCCAGCTCCCCCTCCAGCCGTCAACGGGTATAGACATGCACCATCTCTGTCTTTGTTCAACTCACAGCTCTCACCGGTCTTTATTATATTTCCAGGATTATAGATTTGTAGTAAAATCAAAAAGAACCTTCGCCGCTATCATCGTTCTTGTGTTCTTGAAACGTAAATCTGGATTTTCGTTATGGTTTTGAATTTTGTCGTATTTTAACTCTTTGAATGAAGTTCATGAAAGGGCTATATTAATAATTGATGATGATCAGGTGATGGTGATTGATACAATAGCCGGAATTTTCAAGAATTATTATTTGAACGGATATCAGAAATTCGGATCCAGATAGTGAAATAGACTATCCGAAATTTTCGGATATCTTGTTTTGAACACCCCTATGTAGGTATGTGTCTGTGTATGTTTTGTATGCATTTGAGTGTATTAGGCTGCATTTGAGTATATGTGTATACAGTTTGACTTAGGAAAGTCAAACGTTATGTCTCAATTGGTTAATGTTGTGCAAAGTCATAGTTTGACTTAGGAAAATCAAACCTTGGGTTTCAATTGGATACTGTTGTGCAAAGTCATAGTTTGACTAAGGAAAGTCAAACTCTGTGTTTCATTTGGTTAATCATATACGTAATCAAGATTAGGGGTCCAACATTGTTTCTGAATTTTAGTCAATGGGTCATCGATAGTAAACTAGAAAAAGTCAACATTCGGTTGGTTTAAGCTGTTTGAGGGAAAATATTTTATCAGATCGAGGGTCCAAATTTCATGTATTAAAACCACAGGGTCCGATTTTAAGGGTAGAACGGTCTTTTCATAGAAAAAAATGTTAGGTTCACGACGGGGTTCCAATTGCAAAAAAAGTGCTACAATGGTGCATCTCTGTGAAAATGACACCACGAGTTTGCAACATGAATTTTGGATTTCACCACTATGGTCATATTTGCAATTAACTCTTCTGATATAAAGTTGTTGATTTTTTGTCAGTGTATTTTAATAATAGTAATAGTAAGAGATATATTGTACTAAGATTTTATTTTATTTTAACAGCTAAATATTATACTAATTGTACCCTTATTTTATATGCTAGCTAGTTTATAAAGTATTAGAAAGATATTAGTATTAATATTGTATCAATTTAAATAGTTTATATGTTTATTTTTTTTAAATTAAGGTTTATGAAAATTAATGTACTCCCTGTATGCAAAATCTTTGTGAATATCACATCTGTTCACTCACAAAATAACATTAATAAACAATATTTATTAACCCAATTTCTAAGGGTATTATTGTCATCTGGTAAGAAAAAAAAACAATAATTTAATTTACCTTTAACTTTGTTTTTTTCAAGCTAAGGCACTTTGACCGGGACAGAGGGAGTTTAAATGTATGGGATATCTTTTAAAAATAATATATATAAGGGTAAAGTTAAATACAAAGGACAACAAAAATGAGAAGGGTGAGAAGAAATCTTGTCCATTGATCTTAAATTTAAATTGCTGAGATTAATAAAAATTGATGGAAAGGGCATGAAGGCAATAACATACATTTATTGACTTCTCTCTCCACATGCAAGGCACATGCCAATTCCCCCATCATGTTAAAATGTCCATAACTTTTTCATACGATATTATTTTTTTTAAAAAAATTTACCATAATAATAAGCGTTCTTTTATCTTTAATATGAGTATCATATTGTTATATAAAGATAAAAAAATTAATGAGTTTTTTAATTGTGTTTTTTTGTTGTTCATTGTGTCATTGTGTAATATGTTGTTTCCATTGTGTTTTACGTTTCAAGTCATTATATTCACCATTGTGTCTTACGTTTTAGGCCATTGTGTTATACGTATTCACCATTGTGTCTTACGTTTTAGATCATTGTGTTATACGTATTCATCATTGTTTTTTTACGTTTTAGGTCATTGTGTTATAAGTATCACCATTGTGTTTGTAACATCCCGTTTTCTAGTTTCGGCTAATAAATGAAAGAATGAGTTATTACGAGTCGGGCTAGTGTTGGGTTAAATGGAATGGGGTTATGGACTTGGGTTATGAAGGAAAGAGGAAAAGACCATGGGCTTATGCTCATGATCCATAATTATATAAACCATTAATCACCCATTTAATTCATTTCACACACATTCCATACACCTCCAAAACAAACACTTAAGCTCTCTCTCCCTCTCTAGTCTCTCTCTCTCTAGCCGAAAGACAGAAGAAGCGATTCCGACCTAAGGTAATGATAGTATGATATTGTATGAGCTTAAACCGTTAGATATAGTCACGAAACGACGAGCCGATATCGTTAAACCATTAAAGTCACGAGATCCGGGTGGATTCGAGTATAAACCGAACCTAAGATGAGCTTAGGGATCACCCTAGCTCAGATCTGGATCGAACGGGGCGAAAAACGGTGAAAAACGAGTCAAAACTCGTTATTCCGGCGAAACCGCGTTTTTTTCGGCGATGGCGCCGGAAAAGATACGAGGTTAAGGGAATGTCAGAGAATGTTCTGACATTCTCTGACCTAACCCTAGTTCATTAACGGAGGATTAACGAACTAGAGGCAATTCGTCAGCTGATTCGCTAAGGAAAGATTAACGAACTAGCTTTAGTTCGTACCCAATTCGTTAAAGGGAAAAGATAATGAATCATCCTTGTTTTGTTATAGCCAGTTCGTTAGAAGAGATAACGAATTAGATGGACTAATTCGTTATATGGACTGGTTCGCTATGGACTGATTCGTTAAGAAGTCCAGTTCGTTAAATGGGTCAATTAACTATGGAACCAGTTCGTTATGATAACCCAATTCGTTAAGAATAAGTAACCAACTAGAAGTTTACCAAAATGACAGAATGGTCCCTGAACTTAGAAAAAGAATGATTTAATTACAAAGAAACCCATGAACTTTTAAGTTAGCAATTTATTAATGGTTCAAAATTCTAATGGAAAATGTGTTAAGGCGGTTAATGAAAATAAAATCCTAACGAACCAGCTCGACCCCAGCCAGGAGCTCTGCCCCTTGGATCCTGCTAGGGGCTGCTGCCCCTAGACCCCGCTGCCAGGGGCGCTGCCCCCGGACCCCCGTTCATTAAGGGTTATAACTAAACCAGAAACGCGATGTGAGTAGTGATAGCTAATTGACACGTGTAATTGTTATACAGTTAGTCGAGCACAGCTAAGGAAAGGAATAACAATTAACGGTGAACGTAATCGAGTTCATGTGAGTTTCAGGCCCCACTTCCTTGTTATGTTTTCGGGGTTGTGTGCATACTCGATGTGATAGTTAATACACTTACCTTAAGTGGTAAGTGTATGCTTAGTATGATGTATGCTTGACGGTGTGTGAACGATCTTTGGATATTGCTTGTACCGTCAAGTGGTAGTCAAAGTTATGAATGATATATATGATGTATGTATGAATATATGTGATGCATAAATGATGTATGAATGAATAAGTACAAAGTAAGTATGATATGTTGACGGTACGTGAACGCTCTTCGGAGATTGCACGTATTGTCAAGGAAAATATGTAAAGGACAGGTATGTTTCAGTAGCATGAATTAAAGGGAAAGAGACCCAATAATATCTATGAGGATAGGGACCAGACACTAATAATATCTGTGAGGATAGGGACCAGACCCTAATAATATCTGTGATGATAGAGACCTGACCCTTATAATATCTGTGATGGTAGGGACCAGACCCTAATAATATATGTGATGTTGGGGACCAGACCCTTATAATATATGTGAGGTTATAGGGCGGAAGACTCTTTAAGTAGTATGGATAGTTATGTATGTAAAGCAAGGAATGAATAAAGTACACACCTTCGAGCTCGTGTGCAAGTTTGAGAACAGATTTTATGTTGTATGATTAACTAGAACTCACTCAGAGTAGCTGACTTTTAGTATGCACGCTGGTGAGTAGAATGAGGAAGATCGCTTGAGGGGAGGCACATGGCATGGACTTGGAGAAGCTGGCATCTCAAGGAAATGTTATGTTATTTTAAAGACAATGTTTTATGTTAAAAGATTTGGAATGCTCGTTAAGACAAGAAATATGTTTATGTAATGAAATGGTTCGAATGTTTTTAATATTCCGCGAATGTTTTATTAACTCTGATATTTATAACTGCGTTTATGAGTAAATCCAACATCAAAAGTGAGGCACCGGTAACGGGGCCTTACAGTGTTTTACGTTTCAAGTTAAAGACACAATGGTGTGCGAAAGACACAATGACGAAAAAATACATAATGATAAGCGAAAAGACACAATGGTGTGCGAAAAGACACAATGACGAAAAAAGACACAATGATAAGCGAAAAGACACAATGGTGTGCGAAAAGACACAATGGTGTGCGAAAAAACACAATGACAAAAAAAGACACAATGATAAGCGAAAAGACACAATGGTGTGCGAAAAGACACAATGACGAAAAAAGACACAATGATAAGCGAAAAGACACAATGGTGTGCGAAAAGACACAATGACGAAAAAAGACACAATGATAAGCGAAAAGACACAATGGTGTGCGAAAAGACACAATGACGAAAAAAGACACAATGACGTGATTTTTTGTTTTAAATTTTATATAACAAAAATCATACTCATATCAAAGATAAAAAAATGCTTGTTATTATGATGAACTTTTTTAAAAAAAATATCATACGAAAAAGTTATAAACGTTCTAAAATGATGGGGGTATTAACATGTGTCTTGCATGTGGAGAGAGAAAATGTGTACAATTACCTCTATACCATTTTTCTTTTGGTACCCGCTTGACACATGTCAATTATTTATGGTTTCTCACACTTCTCATTTTTATTACCATTTGTAGAATAACTTGACCCATATATATAATACCTTTTTATTTCTTTATTTATTTTTTAGAATTACTTTTAAAAGTTGTTTTATCAGCATTACAATTCAATATTATATAAATTTAAGGTAAACTTCCATATACTTAGCCGCACATTTTAATTAATATGTTACATAAATAGTTAAACAATAAAATATGTCTACACATGCATATGATACAAATGAATTATGTGGGTAACGAAACAAAACTGGTCTTCATGTTTATACAAGGTGAACACAACATGTCATTTTCTAAACAAATGTAGAATAGTTTGTGATATATTAAATAGGGATTACTGTTTGTAGACTAAGTTGTTAGGGTTTTTCTGTGCACCAATATCTTTGTGTGGGCCAAAACCAGAAACTCGTCACCTGTCGTAGATTGGGTTGATGCCGTATATTTGTGAAGTTGCCGAACTTTGGAAGGGGAGGACGTGTTCGGCTGTTTGTGAACTAATGGCTGTTTTTTGTGTGCATGAAAAGATGTTTTAGAAAGAAAAATACTTCACCCGTCCCTTTATAAGTGTCAAGGATTTACAAAAAACATAAAGTTTAAGATGGATTGAATGATTATTTTTTTACCAAATGACAATAATGTCATTGAAAAGTGCACTACTACAGAACATGTCTGTTAGAAGCGGTTAAAAGTTACCTTAGAAGCGGTTTTGGACAGCTTCTATGCTCATCGCTTCTAAAGGATTTTAACCTTCGTTAGAAGTGGTTTTGATTTTTCATATTTATTTTGAAGTGGGTTTATGTTTGAAGCGGTTTTACTCTTAAAACCGCTTCTACACACAAAATAAAGCTGAACACAAATACCCAAATCCAACTTATACAGCTCATATAATATTGATTATATACCAAAATTATACAGCTTTGACTCAAGAACAAGAACAAATTTGGATATTTAACTCAAGAACAATATTAAGCAAAACAAACATCTGCACATACATACAAACATACATACACATATACAAACATACGTACGTACCTACACAGATATATATGCACCTACATAACGCACCTACACATAAGAAAGGGAGTGAAATTAGGGATTAATGGAGTTACACCTTCACTTCTCGCACTTCTCGCTGTAAAAAATCTTCTGAAATGATCCAATACCTATATATATATATACATACATACATACATACATACACATACACATACACACACAGATGCATACATATAAACACATACATAACAGACCATTATGCCCAAACATTTTATTATTTAACACATAAACACACACAAACATTGTTTCTTAAACTAAAGATTGACATTTCACTCATAAAGATAACTAAACATTGCATTTAGTTCGTAAAAAAAATTACTACTTATTATAGATTATAAGTATACAAATACATACCTATATGCATACACATATACATAGACATAAATACACAGATACATACACATATCCACATGCATACAAATATACACAATACATACATATATGCACAAACACAAATACATAGACAAAATACTAATGTGAAATGACACTTATGCCCCTAGACAAATACTAAATAATTATTCATAGAATTTGATTCTAAATATAAACATTGGCTTATACATACTGTGTGTATGTATAACTAAGTGATATATAATACAGGATGCAAACATATCATTCAGATTCATAACCATTAACCATTGACCTATACACATACATACATACATACATACATACCACATTGCCATTCAAACCATTGAAGTTATATATACATCATAAAGTAGCTTAATATCTATACCAAAAGCATATATTTGCACAATTACTAGTTCATAGGTTTCCAAAATACTAGTTAAGCTAATACAAAACACCTAATTAGTAGTTATTAAGTTTTTATAATACCTATATACAACACCTTAAAAGAAACTTGAAACTAATTAAAAGCAGTTATTCTAACTGACCAAGGCTTCCTGCATCAAAGTGGATGGTGTAGATCCGGTTTAGGTATGGTTTGATCAACACAACCAAATCCACACTGAATCCGGTCCAGGAGGCGTTAACCCACATCGTTGCTACAAAATTATAAACGGAACTGATTTAGCTACGATTAATAGTCAGATTATTCATTATTCTATTAACAACTTCTAATTCAAGAATCAACCAACAATTATGAAAATGATAGTGACCTGAGAGAGCGGCGTTACCCACAACGACTCGAGGATCCATGCCATTGAGTTGATGATGATCCACGGGGGGTTGAAGAAGCTGAAGATGGTGGTTACGGGGGATGACGGATAGCTAGGGTTGTAAACCGTTAAGTGGGGGGGGGGGGTTAATATCACAGGGAAGGGATATGGAGCAAATAGACGGATTTGCCCTTTTGCTTAACGGAACAAACTAACGGGGATCTGACGGAAAACCAAAAGCGAAAAAAAAGTGTCACCACATACCCATATCTACGAAAATGGCACCACGAGGTTGCCACCTGCATTTTGAGTTCCACCACAGGGACCATATTTGCAATTAACTCTATAAACAAATAAACATGTCAAATAACCAACCCATACAGAAATGGAGGGTTAATGGATCAATCATATAACGTTCACACTATAAAATGACTTGTATGTTCAAGCTTTCATAAATCATTACCAGCTTAATTCCCCAAACAATCATTCATTAATCTGAGCCAACTTTTTCACATTTGAGCACTAACTAATTTGATGGCGAATCTGGGAAGATCATTTCCAGGACATTCACCAAACGACCCATTTATTGAAATTCATGAAGAGAAACACTTCCCTGGCGATACCAGTGGCCAGCTTACCCCGAAGGAGGTTCGGGTCTCGCTCAACGATGTGCCTAGACCACGATCAGCTGGACAATGGTCTACCCATAGCCGTCGCAGCAGTACTGTCATCGGTCGTAGTGGAGAACAAGTGTTGTTGTGTTCTTCAAATGGTGCATTCAAACGAAATTCAACTTTAATGAGAACGAAAACAAAATCGAGGTTATTGGATGAGCCGGAGATTGAGTACCAGAGATCCGCCCAAAAAACACCAAGATCAGGCCATCAAGGGAAAGGTACTTTTTCTGATTTTGAAGAAGATGAATTCTCACTGTTTGATGATATGCCAGAAGAGTATAAAGAACTAAGGTATAATAAATGTACCTTACTTCAATTAACCAGCTTGATATTAATGATCATTGCTGTTTTAGTTTGCACACTCGCAATCCCTGATTTCAGAAATAAGAACGTGTATGGTCTTGAATGGTGGAAATGGGAAAGTATGATCTTCGTTGTGATATGCGGGCGATTAGTGTCTGGATGGGGGATTCAAATCATCGTGTTCTTCATCGAACGAAGCTTCATGTTAAGAAAACGAGTACTTTATTTTGTTTACGGGTTAAAGAAAGCCGTTCAAAATTGTATTTGGTTTGGTTTGATCTTAATCGCATGGCAATGCATATTCGATAAGAAGGTCGAACGAGTGGCGTACGGGTAGAAGGTTTTGCCTTATGTAACAAGGGTTTGGGTGTGTCTTTTAGTGGGAACTATTATTTGGTTGTTAAAAACTTTGCTTATCAAAGTTCTTGCTTCTAATTTCCATGTTAGCAAATATTTTGACTGGATTCAAGATTCTTTGTTTAACCAATATGTTATCGAAACTCTCTCGGGCCCACCCGTGAACGAGATTCAGCAAGAACAAGAGGAGGAAGAATTGATGATGGAAGAGATTGAGAAGCTTCAAAATGCGGGTGCGAGTATGCCATTGCAGCTTAAGGAGAATATGCTTACGGGTAGTTTTAAAGGCTTTGGAACGCCCGTATCGAGCAGGGGAAGGATGGGTAAAAGTGGTGGTGGTGGTAGTCCTAAGAAGCATGAGAATATCGGGATCACTATTGATCACTTACATAGGATGAATAAGAAGAATATATCTGCTTGGAACATGAGTAGGATGATGAATTCTATAAACAGGAGCATGTTGAGTACTTTGGATGAACAATTGGAAGATTTTGCTGGTGATATTGGTGATGAAGATGAAGCATCCACGCAGATAACTAGCGAAAAGCAAGCTAAAATTGCAGCAAAGAAGATATTTTGCAATGTGGCAAAGCCTGGTTCCAAGTAAGTGTTCATAAATGTAAGGGTGTTAAATGGGTGGTTGGTTTTCGTCGTGTTAAACCTGACACGAATCAGAAAATTTGACATCAATTCAAACACGAAACGAGCCTAAACAACGGGTTAGATGCATGCATGAATGACACTCATTCACGCGTTGACACAGAGAAGTGTTTAACCAAAAAATATTCACTTTGTTTTCAAATTAATCCTTAAAATTACCCATTAAACAGCTACAAATGCATATAAATTTAAGAGTTACACGTTTAAACGATAAAACTACAATATCCATTTGTCTTTTGTCTTTTATATTTTGGCGTAAAGTACCTAATTAGCTTAAGTTATAGCATAAACAAATTGCTTAAAACGATGTAAAATGGGTCAGACCGTGAATACCTGGTTTAGCTAAACCTATTTGCGATTTCAACTCAAAACTAACCCAAGCAGCTAAACACGAAGTCAAAGAATAGGTGAAGCTTACTTTAGATTCATGACTATCTTAGAAATTCTCGTCCCTGATTTCATTAATTCAATCTTATTACCCATTATCCAGATGTAGCTCGGTTTGTGTTTCACATGATAAATAACGTACCGGTCTTATTACTCTCCTAATTAATGGATTCAGTTTGCAAATATTTGTAACTTTATTGATTTGTTTCTACAGACATATTTATATTGAGGATTTAATGCGGGTTTTGGGCAATGACGAAGCTTTAAAGACATTTCGACTCTTTGATGGAGCAAGTGAGACTAGAGGAATTAGCAAACCAGCTCTTAAAAACTGGGTGGTACGGTTTCATCTTATAGATCATTAACTGTTGTTATAATCAGTATACTAAAACTTTATTAATTTTCTAGGTAAATGCATTCCGAGAGCGCAGAGCTCTTGCACTATCTCTCAACGACACAAAAAAAGCCGTCGACAATCTCCATAAAATGTTGACTATGTTTGTAGGAATCATAATAATCGTGATATGGCTTATTATCCTTAAAGTTGCAACCACCCATTTCTTCATACTTCTATGCTCACAACTAGTTATGGTGGCATTTGTATTTGGAAACGCCTCTAAGACAACATTCGAGGCCATTATTTTCTTGTTTATGATGCATCCGTTTGATGTAGGTGATCGATGTGAGATCGATGGTGTTCAGGTTAGATTTCAAAAGATACGAGAAAACCATATTATTTTTATGTTTATCAGTTGTGATTGTTTTTACTTATTAAACTCGCAGATGATAGTTGAGGAGATGAATATATTAACAACGATCTTCTTGAGGTATGATAATTAGAAAATTGCGTACCCAAACAGTGTCTTGTCTACTATGCCCATTGCTAATTACCATCGTAGTCCTGATATGGGCGATGCCATTGATTTCTCCATTCATGTATCAACTCCTGCCGAAACGATTGCTAAAATGAAAGGAAAGGATTACAAGGTAAGCACAAAATTTCATTAGATGACGTTTACATCGTTGATAAAAGAGTAATTAGAGAAAATCAATAAATTTATGAATGAAAAAGAACTACACAACAACTCTCAAAACTTTGTATAAAGAAACTATTTTTACATATTAAAAACTTAAAATCAATTTTTATCATTTTTAATATTAATTAAACCTGATTACCTATACATAACCTTTGACTGGTGTGGTTGCAGCTATGTCGAAAACAACAGTGAGCATTGGCAACCCGGGCCGATGATTGTAGTGAGAGATGTCGAGGACTTGAATAGGCTCAAAATATCAATATGGCTTTCGCACCGAATGAATTTCCAGAACATGGGTGAAAGATGGAAAAGAAGAGCTCTTCTAGTTGAGGAGCTAATTAAGATTTTCAAAGATCTCGACATTGAGTACCGTATGCTCCCAATGGACATCAATGTCCGCGATTTACCAGCCTTGGGTTCTAATCGACTTCCTTCAAATTGGACAACTTGTGCAAACTAATATGCCCCTTGGTGGCAAAACGGGAGTTCTGAATCGTCTACTATACGTTTATATATACATGTATTAATGATGTAAAATTATGAATAAACAACTGATTGTTGTTGGTGGTATGTTTCTGCGGTCATCTATGTAACTTATGTGAATTTCCATGATTTGTAGAAAATATTCATGGTAAAATGTTATTTTCTATTTCTTGCAATTCAATATTGTTTTCTAGTTATAATTTGTTTAAGTATTGTTTGTTATGTCTCTTATGAGGTTTTTTTTTGTTGGACTGGCTGGATCTGGTGGGTTGGAGCTTTGATGGGCTGGAGCTTGCTAAGATGGGCTGGAGCTTTGTTGGGCCTTGGGCCGGACTTCTTATCACAACTGAGATATTAACGCTTAATTATCTCAGTTGTATAAAGATATATAAAAGGGGTGTTAGTTGTTATTATCTAACACACACAATAACAAACTCTTCTTGATTTCTCTGTTATTCTCTCTGTAATCGGTAACAAGTTCTAGGGTTAGGTTCATTGTTCTATGAACTGATAATCTGTTAGATAGTTTGAGAGTTTGTGAGTTTGTGATAAAGATCACTGTGTTTGTGATCTTTTGTATTGAAGAATTGTTGACTTCCGCTGTAAGATTCAAGATTGATTGGTGAATAAAAGTTTTGAGTATTTCTGGTATCCATTGTTTTGACATGGTATCAAAGCTTGGTTGCTCTTGATTTCTTGAAGACTCTTGGGTGATAATCATAAGATTAGGGTTTCGAATTGAAACCCTAATATTTGGGCTTGGTTTCGCTTCAAGATCGATGTATCTCTGGTCGTCTGGTCGTGTGATCAATTTTCTGTCATAGATCTGTAAACCTAAGTGAAGGTTACAGTCTTGACTCTTGGAAGGAATACCCTAACTTGGGCGCTCTCGGGTTACATCTTTCTAACTCTTTCGTTTTTCTTGTGCATTTAGGCATCGTGTTGATACCAGAGGATTAATAGCCTGGTTGTTGTGTTGCATTAGGCATACTTAGGTTGTGTGTTTCTTGTTTTTTCTCTGTGATTGTTCTTTCTTTATTTGTTAAATATGGGTGATGATAATGCTTCTAGTAGTGTTATTAATAATAATACATTGGTTAGTAAACTTAAAGCTAGTGATCCTTTGTACTTACATGCTAGTGATTCAAGTAGTCTCACTATTGTGAGTATAAAATTGAAGGGGACTGAGAATTACAAGGTTTGGTCTAATGCTATGATGCTTGCTTTACAAGTGAAAAATAAAATTGGCTTTATAGATGGTACTTATGAAAAATCTGATATTGATGTAGTTCTTTCTAGACAGTGGGATAGGTGCAACTCTGTAGTTCTTACTTGGTTGTTGAATTCTGTGTCTGAAGAATTGTATTTAGGGCAAGTTTACTCTAAATTAGCTACTGAAGTATGGAAAGATTTAAAAGAAACTTATGATAAAGTGGATGGGTCTGTTGTTTTCAATATGTAACAAAAGATTAATATGTTTACTCAAAGTAATCAGTCTGTTACTGAATACTATCACAAGTTAAACATAATGTGGAAACAATTAGATCAAATTTTGAAATTGCCTACCTGTACTTGTGATGCTTCTCAAGAATTTAACAACTTTAATCATTTAATCAAACTAATGCAGTTCTTGATGGGTATTGATAGTAGTTATGAATCTGTTAGAACTGCTTTGTTGTTGAAAGAGGAGCTTCCTACTGCTAAGGATGCTTTCGCTATTGTTTCTAGGGAAGAGTCTGATAGGAATTCTAGCAATGGTTCTTTAAAGGAACAAACCCAAGGAATTGGGTTTGTTTTTAAGACAAATCAAAATTTTGAGTTCAAAAGAAACATTGCTAGAAATCCTAATCAAGGTGTTAAGTGTTCTCATTGTAATAAAATGGGTCATAGTGTTGAAAAATGTTTTGAGATTGATGGATATCCTTCATGGATGAAACCTAGAAATAATTTAGGTAAGAAAGTGGTGACAAATAACAATGCTGCTAGTGATGTTCCAGGGGTCTCTAATAATCCTTCTAATGGTGGACTCACTCCTGATCAAATCTCTAGGTTGTTGAGTCTTTTGAATGATAAGCCTGGTGACAATGTTCAAAGTTGTAATGTGTCAGGTAATTGTAATCCTTGGTTCTTTTCTGGTAGCTCTAGTTGCTGGTATAGCTTTAACAACTTTAGTAGTAATGAGTCTTGCCCTGGTTGGGTGATTGACTCGGGCTAACCAACATATGGTTATGTCTGATAAGGATTTGATAAATCAAGTTGATGTTTCCGATCTTAATATAACAGTTAGACATCCAAATGGTACATGTGCTACTGTAACCAAAATTGGTAATATTAGAATAAATGATAAGGTTACTTTATGTGATGTTTTTGTGGCTCCTGGTTACTGTGTCAATTTGATGTCTGTTTATAAGTTAGCTAAAGATAGCAATTTGATTGTATTTTTTAATGAAGAAAATTGTTATATTCAGGACTCTTTAACAAAGAATGTCCTGGTGACTGGTAAACAGCTTGATGGATTGTATTTTTGTGGTGGTTCTTCAATGTCTGATAAGGTGTGTTATACTAGCTTTAGTAGTGTTAGTCTTTGGCATGCTAGGTTAGGTCACCCTTCTGACATTGTGTTAAAAGTGTTGAAGAATTCTTTAAAGCTAAAGAAGATTGAGAATGATACCCCTTGTGAGGTTTGCCACAAGGCTAAACAACATAGAGAACCTTTACCCTTAAGTGATCATGTTTCAAAAAACTTAAGAGAATTGATTCATCTTGATGTTTGGGGTCCTTATAGGATTCCAAGCAAAGAAGGGTTTAGATTTTTCTTAACAATTGTTGATGATTACTCAAGGGCTGTGTGGGTTTTTTTAATGAAAAATAAAAGTGAAGTTTTTTATCATATTAAATGTTTCTCAAATATGATCAAAACTCAGTTTAACAAATTAGTAAAGGTCTTTAGAAGTGATAATGATACAGAATTTGTTAATAACCAAATGAAATGTTTTTGTGTTGATAATGGTATCATTCATCAAACCTCTTGTGTTCATACTCCTCAACAAAATGGTATTGTTGAAAGGAAGCATAGACATTTGCTTAATGTTGCTAGGTCCTTGTTATTTCAAAGTAGTATTCATTTTAAAATTCTGGTCTGAATGTATTCTAATTGCTACTAATCTAATCAACAGGACTCCTTCATCTGTGTTGAATGGTAAATCACCATATGAGTGTGTGTTTGGATTGAAGCCTGTTTTAGATCATCTTAGAATGTTTGGGTGTTTGTGTTTTAGCACTATTTTAAACAAATCTGATAAGTTTGGCAGTAATGCTGAAAAATGTGTGTTTGTTGGTTATTCTAATAATAAAAAAGGTTACAAGTTGTGGAGTTAAGAGAAAAAACAGTGTCTGTTTTCAAGAGATGTAAAATTTTATGAAACAATTTTTCCCTTTAAAAATAATGAAGTTTTACAAGAAAATAATACTAGTTCTGAAATTACACACTTAAACTTTTTTGACTTATATGATTGTTTAAATCCTGGACAGTCTGTGGATGATCTATTACCCAATGATGAGGATCCAAACAATGATTCCTCTCATGGGTTTGAGCAGCCAGAGACAGATGCTAATACCATTGTAAGTAGGGATGAACATCAACAAACTAGTGGTATTGAATCTGATACTGGCAGGGTTTAGGATGAGATAGGAGCTAATGATATAGGTGATAATTCTGAGGGAATTAATATTGAAAAGAACATCCCTACTGCTCCTAGAAAGTCAACTAGGAATGTAGTTTTTCCAAAAACTTTAAATGATTTTGTTATTGAAGGAAAAGTGAAATATGGTTTGGAAAAATTGATAAATACTCAAATTTGTCTGTTCATAATATGTGCTTTGCTTTTGTGTTAAATAAAAGTTGTGAACCTAGGAGTTTTCATGAGGTTGTTAATGATTCTAACTGGATGATTGCTATGAATAATGAGCTTGAAGCTCTTCATAGAAATGATACCTGGGATCTTGTTAAATTACCTCCTAATAGAAAGACCATAGGTTGTAAATGGATTTTTAAAATAAAGTATAAGTCCACAGGAGAGATAGAAAGATATAAGGCCAGACTTGTGGCTAAAGGTTTTATCCAAAAAGAAGGTGTAGATTTTTTTGAGACTTTTTCACCTGTTGTGAAAATGGTTACTGTGAGATGTATTCTATCTCTAGCAGTTCAAAATATTTGGTCTATATATCAATTAGATATAAATAATGCTTTTTTATATGGAGATATGTAGATGTTTATATGGATTTACCAGAAGGTTATCATTCAAAAAATGATTCTAGGGTTTGTAAATTAAAAAAGTCTTTATATGGTTTAAAGCAAGCTCCTAGAATGTGGAATGAGAAACTTGTAAAAGTGTTACTTGAACTAGGTTTTGTTCAAAGTATGTGTGATTATTCTATGTTTGTTTTGTCTAACAAATCTGTATTTTTAGTTCTACTTGTGTATGTGGATGATATTGTGTTAACTGGTAATTCTCAATCTGAGATTTTGAAAGTTAAGGAATATCTAAAAACCAAGTTTTTGATTAAAGATCTTGGTGAACTAAAATACTTCCTTGGTATTGAAGTAATTAAAAGTGATATGGGATTGTGTTTATCACAAAGGAAATATTGTCTAGACTTACTTGCAGAGTATGGCATGTTAGGATGCAAACCTGTAAGTAATCCAATTGAGCAACATTTCATTATTGCCAATATGAGGAAAAAAGATGATATGTTAACTAATGTTACAAGTTATCAAAAACTTGTTGGTAAGTTAATATATTTGTCTCATACTAGACCTGATATTGCTTATGTTGTGCATTATCTAAGTCAATATATGCATAAGCCTTACAAGTCACACTTACAAATTGCTTTAAGGTTACTAAGGTACCTAAAAGGGGCACCTGGTAAATGTATTCTTTTTAGCAAAAGTGATTCATTTGAGTTATGTGCATATTCTAATTCTGACTGGGCCAAGTGTTTGGAAACCATAAAATCTGTTACATGATTTTGTGTCTTCTTAGGAAATTCTTTAATTTCCTGGAAAATCAAAAAGGGATATACTTTGTCAAGGTCTTCTGCAGAGGCAGAATATAGGGTAATGTGTTCAGCTACATGTGAAACAATTTGGATTATAAATCTTTTGAGTGAACTTAAGGTAAAAGTTTCTTTGCATGTAAGTTTGTTTTGTGACAGTACTGCTGCAATATCATGTCTTCCATGACAGAACTAAACATTTTGTGTTGGATTTGTTCTTCTTAAGAGCAAAAATTGCTAATGGTTGTATTAAAACTGTGAACATTCAGTCTAAGAATCAAGTGGCTGATGTGTTCACTAAAGGGTTGTTGATAAATGATCATGCTAAGATGTGCTTGTTGCTACATATGCATGATGTTTTCGGCTATTGAATTGAGAAGGGGTGTAGAAAATATTCATGGTAAAATGTTATTTTCTAATTCTTGCAATTCAATATTGTTTTCTAGTTATAATTTGTTTAAGTATTGTTTGTTATGTCTTTTATGAGATTTTTTTTATTGGACTGGTTGGATCTTGTGGGCTGGAGCTTTGATAGGCTGGATCTTGCTGAGATGGGCTGGAGCTTTGTTGGGCCTTGGGCCGGACTTCTTATCACAACTGAGATATTAACGCTTAATTATCTCAGTTGTATAAAGATATATAAAAGGGGTGTTAGTTGTGATTATCTAACACACAATAACAAACTCTTCTTGATTTCTCTGTTATTCTCTCTGTAATCGGTAGCCAGTTCTAGGGTTAGGTTCATTGTTCTATGAACTGATAATCTGTTAGATAGTTTGAGAGTTTGTGAGTTTGTGATAAAGATCACTGTGTTTGTGATCTTTTGTATTGAAGAATTGTTGACTTCCGCTGTAAGTTTCAAGATCGATTGGTAAAAGTTTTGAGTATTTCTGGTATCCATTGTTTCACTACTAGAAAAATGGGCAACTGCGACCAAAATTTTCCACCAAGAAAGGCGGTGGCAAAACTTGCAACCGATTTGCTACCGAATTCATAATGGTCGCAAAATTATTGACTACCCCATATTCGGTCGGAAAACAATCGCAAATTCAGCGACCGCTTTTATTTGCAGTGGCAAAAATCACTAAAACATATTAAATAAATTAAATTATCGAATATGTATGAGAAAAATAAAACACACGGTCGTAAATCGGTGGCAAACTTTGCCACCGTTTAAGTCGGTTGCAAGCTTTGCCACCGTTCAAGTCGGTTGCAAGCTTTGCCACCGTTCTAGTCGGTTGCAAGCTTTGATTAACTGTATCGATGTTAGATTTGTTATAAATATTCTACATTGAAACCCTAGATTATTCATGATGTGAGGTTTATCGAGTCTTTTTTGTGTTCAATGTTTGGAAATTTTTATTGTTCAGCTGCGTATGTGATTTGATATGAGTATGTTACCTTTTTTGTTGTAATTTTGATGTTTATGGTTATTCTTACAACTTTATATGCTTTGTTATGTTAATTTGTTCATTTGTATGTGTGTATTTGTGTGACAACATTTGTTAAAAATCTAGCGGAAATTGGTTTGATGTGTTTATACTTTATATATGTGATAACTTTTTTATGTTTGTGTTTTTTTTATGTGATAGCATTTGTATATTTGTGTTAAGTTCAGTGGATGTTTTGTGGTGTTTAGTTAAAAAGAGTGATTGTCATGGATAGAGTATTGTGGCTTGATTTATTAAAAGTTGGGACTTAAGTTTAACAAAGTGTTTGATTTTTTGAGTTATTTTGCTCTTTTGTATTGTGCTTTAGCTACCTATATTCAATTTTAAGTTACGCAGTTTGAGGCTTTATTTTTCAAGTTATGTAGCAATGAACTTTTACTTAAGACTTGACTGGCATAGCTAACAATATTTGTACCTTAGTAAAGGCTCATGGACTCGAGAAACACTTGAAGAGGCTCATCGTCTCGAACCATTGGATGCATGACAAACTTCGTGGTGCTTTGTAAGCCAATCATATTTACGTCATATTTCTCTCTTTTTGAAGTTGTTTTATGTTATAGTTTTGACCTTTCTAATCTCTATTAATATTTTGCAGGCTTCTAAACTATTATCTGGCTCACACCCAAATCCAGAGAGTGATCATTGATCCTCTTTTTGAGGAGCATGTTGAAGTATGCTTTAACATACCGTGAGGTGCAATTAGTCTTGATGCAACGTCATGTTCTTGTTGATCACAAGGCAGGGCCACTGAGAAGACTCACTCTGCTGGATTCATGGGTTAGTTCAGTTACCATTGTGTGTTTTATGTTTGGATCAGACGTTTCCATCCTAAGACCAGTGAAAGTTGCCGACTTGTTTATGACAAAAGGTAGATTCAGGCTGCACTCAATAAGAGACGAGGATTTTAAGGTTTGTAATCTTATTTCGAAAATTCTTCATTTGATATGAAAATTTTGTTTCTTGGTTACATGAAGAAGTAGATTTTACTAATTTCATGAATAAGTCAGATGGTTTTTGACTTGTTTAGACACGTTTTTTTAACAGACTTTTGACATGTTTGAAATTAAGATAATTAAGTTTTTATAAGTAAAAGGTTTTGAATTTTCAAATTGACGTCATCATGTTTAGATTTTAATTTTGATATTCTAATTATCTAAGTCCAATTGTTTCCGTTGTTTGTTTTTTTTGTTGTGCAAGGTCCGTTCGGTATAATTCGGATCAAAGGGCATTCCATACAGCAACACTTATGATGGTATGATCTAGTTACTTCGTTTAGATTTTGTGTTTTGATTCTTTCCTTGACTTTATCTTATTTTCAGAAAGTTATATATGTCCTCTGTTAGGCACGAATTAATTTTCAATAAATATTTTTTTGTTGCTGATCATTTTTTTTTGCAGGATTGAGGAAAAGGCATAATTTATTTAATTATTGTGAAATCATGTCATACAAAGCTTGCTTGATTAATATTATAGAGTTTTCTCAACTGCTTTAGAGGTGACTAACTGTCTAATTTTAATATACAAACCTTTGTTGTATTTGAACAAAAGAAACTAGCACATGCCTATTTAGCCTTTTACATTTTATCTATGTGCATTTTCTTTTGGTAAAGGTCAAGGTAGAAACACAAGGTGGCTTCGCTCCGTTGATAATTGCTGCGAGTTTTAGATATCATGGGAGAACGGGTACATATATCATATTCTTGTCTTATATTTTATCATACTTAACATATGTATCCTTGACATAAGTTTGTTAATTCAGTCTCTTATATTGCATCAATGATGCCAATGGAAAAATGATGCTTTCACATTAGTGCATAGGGATTTTAGGTGACCATTCTGTACACTTTTAATAAGTCAGGTAAACATTCAGTACCCAGTTTTTTATTACCTTTCTTTTTAATATACTTCTCATATTATCTGTTATTATTTGTCAATTAGTGTACCATTTGGAGTTATCCGTCTTCGTTAGGGCACCAGCACACTGTACCACTGATCCAAACCATCAACAATTCAACATGAGGTAATAATTTCTTATGTAGATATATAAATATTTGGTGATGCAACTTTTTTGTGGTCATAGTTTTTTATGTTTTAGTATGATGATAGATTTAAGTTTTATTTAAAGATGCATTGAACTATAATTAAGTTTTATTATACATGGTAAAATATAACATAAGAAAAAGAAATGATGCTTTCAAAATTATAATATGAAATTCTTAGACAAAATACTTATCTCAATTATAAACGATGAGTTTTTTTTTCTTAATACATAATTTTAATGAGATGTTTTCGTAAGTCATAACATACAATCCAGTTTTTAAGCTTAACATTCTTTACTGAAAGTTGGAACACAATTTTGAGAAATTTGCCTTTTACATATAAGTCAAAGGGGCGGTCAAGGGCAGTGCAAAAGTCGGTTCGAATCAAGATTTACTAGTTGCACAAATCAGATTCAATACTAGCAAACGGTTCCAGGATCCGAGAGATCGCCTAGGATCTGAACCGTTTAATAAGCATTATGGTTGGTCTGCGGGTCTAACTTTTTCCAATTAATCGGGTCTGGGTTGGTTTTAGCGGGTAAGACGCGCTTGATCACCCCTAATTATTTGAATGAGTATTTTGAATATAATAAAAAGCTTGACTTGACTCTTGATTTCTTTGACCTATATGTATTGGTTGTTTTGTAGATTGAAGATAAATTGGTTGTTTTGAAGTTTGAAAAGTAAACATGGTTATCAAAGAACTCGTCAAGGAAAAGAAGGAATAGAAACAAAATGTTAAAATGGAATTATTGAGGAGTTTGACCGAAAAAGAAAAAGACAAGGCGGAGAAAGATGTTATGCACAACATGATGACAAAGATTGAAGTTATGTTAGTAATTACGGTTTAAAAGATAGAATATAAATACTTAAATTTGAATGTATGGAGGTTTAATATGTTATTTGACATTTTTAATTTGTAATTTTAAGTGGAATGTTTTTATATAATTTTGAAACTTGAATAAATGCTTAATTATAAAATATGAACATTATTAGCAGCTGAAATGTTAAAAAAATATATATTAAAAAACATTTTGGCTCCAAATTTGCGACCGCTTTTACGGTAGCAAGCTTTGCAACTGCTTTTAAAGTAGCAATTTTTGCAACTTCTTTTGCGGTAGCAATTTTTGCGACAGTGTTTACGGTGGCTATTTTTGCGACCGCATTTTTGGTAGCAGCTTTTGCGACCGCTCTCATGGTAGCAACCTCTTGACTTATTTGTGACCGGTTTTAAGGTAGCAAAACCTGGTCGCAAACGTGTAGAATCGGTCGCAATTTGGTCGCAAAAGGCCATTTGGGACGTGTGTTTTTCCGACTACTGTGAAGGTCTCAAAATGGTCGCAACAGGGCAACTGCTACTGTTTTGCGACCGCAAATGCCGTCGCAAAAGCTCATATTTCTAGTAGTGTTTTGACATGATTCCTTGTGTAAATATGGTATATGTAATATCATAGAATTAATTAAACATAACGCATGCTTATGGAACTTTGACTCCGAGAGAAAACTAGCAAATGAAATTTTGTAGCTTTGAACAAAATCTTGAGAAATTGAATTTTAAAGTTTAAAAATGAAATTAGATAACAAAATGTAAGAAAGTGACTCACTTTTTTTATATTGACATTCGTTGGAAACATGCTGCCAGTACAATACCGTGTAAAAAACGAACGGAGTAATTTACTTGAATCAAGTCGGTGTTTTCAACGAGTAAATGTCTTCTTATAATACTTGACATGAGTATCCAATACTTGAGCATTCGACCTTGTCCTTGCCTACAACAATGAACGATTTAAATGTTTCATTGGTTGTGGTCGAGGATATTCATGTTCAACGAAGGTCCTTTAAAGCAGATTTCGAGTATTACCTAAGAGAACTCATCTGTCTTCCAAGTCTCGAAGTACTTATTAACATCATCGTGAAATCTATAAGTTGACTAGTTTTTATTATACAAATTAGTAGTTGATTGCACTATATACAACTAGTTTTTCTTGAGATTCTATAAAAATCTATTGAGTTTATAATTGACATCTCGAGGTATTGTTTTTAATTCTTCTAGCATTTTAACATTCTAGGGATTCCATTTCAAGCTAGTGTCCAGAACATGCAATTATCTAGTGACGACATCCATAAGCTTTATT